>NW_020185321.1:4532408-4573651 GCF_003031525.2 Neophocaena asiaeorientalis asiaeorientalis
AAGAACCGGACCCTTTAAATTCCAATGAATGAGACAAAACTATCTACTTCCTGGGAGATAACTAAAAAGTGCTTAGCACTAGGCCTAACATAATGATAAGTACTTAAGAGCTTTTGCTGTCATTTTATTATTATTTTATATTAGTATTATTGGCAATGTCTTCACAAGGATCTGGCATACACTGCTGTGAGAATAAGTCTGATATACTTCTTTGCAGAGTCATTGGTGATATTTGTCAAAACATGAAATATATTGACTCTCTGGCTCAACAAGAAGCCTCCTAAGTAGTGTTTAAGACTTTTACATAATACAGTGTTGTACCATTTGGCTCACGTCATTTTGTTTTTTTTTTAATGGTCCATGCAGCAGAGTTTCATAATATAGGTAAATCTATTTTCCAAGGGATACTTCCTTACAGGCCACAGGATTCAAAATTTAGCATCACCAGGAGTAATTGCCTGCAGGCCTAAGTGAAGAGTAAAGTTGACATGGTTTCTAGTTTGTTGGTTAAGATGATGTTATTTTTCATCTTTAATTCATAGGAACCAGGGCCTCACCCTTCCAGCCCTCAGGGCAGCCAGGCACAAATGAATGGTCGTGAGACAGCCAAGTCTAACACTCAGGGTCTCAGGGTCACCAAGTCTTGTTCTCATCAAGGGACTGTCAACCCATCCCCCAAATTTAGAGTCCACAAGAAGATGGCAGTAAATTCTGGGGGTTGTGAGAAGTGAAAGCATTAAGTCCAAAGAGGCATTCCGAGGATGGAGCAGAAATGAGAAAACATAATGATGACAGCTTCACAATCACTTCTGCCCATATTCCATTACCCACAACTCATTCACATGGTCCCCAAATGGATTGATGACCACCCAGCCATTTTCTAGCACAATCCTTTAATTTGGTCATCAGGTATCCTTTTTATTATTTATCCTCTACATTCCACACTCTCACTTACTCCTTAATGTGACAAGCCAAAACCCTGTCCTGTCTCTGACCTCATCTAAATTTTAGAATCTCAGAGTGATGTGTCATATTACACATCTGGTCCAGATTTTGTTCGTCTAAGATCAGGAAGCTCAAAACAAAGCTAAATGTGGCTTCTACCCAGACCTGATGTGCAACTGCCAATCAAAGACATGATGGAAGGACATAAACTACTGGGAAAAATACCCCTGCCAGCTGAAATTTCTGCACAGCAAAGTACCTTCCAAGAACAGTGTGAAATAAGACCATTTAAGGCCAAAAATGTGAAATTAATGGAAAAATAACGCTCACAAAATGACAGTCTAAAGATCATGTTTAAGGTCAAAGTAAAGTGATTCCAGTTGAAAATTCTGCAATGATAAAAGGAATAAGTATACAAGAAAGGTGTGTTTGTGCATTTATACAACCACTCATTAGCTATATGAAATCATTATATTTCCTTTTTGAGTTAGAAAGATGAACTTACCATATATATCCTCAATAACACATAATTTAATATGGGGAAATTGTTCTAAATCCATTATATTGTCCAAATGGAAGTAATTTATAAATCTATACTTTAATATGTTAAAGATGTAAATAGATGGAAAGATATTTTGTGTTAACGAATTGGAAGACAACACAGTAAGGATGTCAAATCTCCCCAGACTGATAAATAGGTTTAATATAATTCCTATCAAACTAACAGACAGGGCAGGGTAAACAATTTATAATTCAACTAGTTTGAATAATTTCAATGGGCTCTAAGTTATAGGTGTGGTAGCTGGTTGCCTGGTACCTGGCCCTGGAATGATTAAGGCAGAGGAATATTGCTTCCTGGGGCACACAGGCAGATAGAGGAGGTAGAGCTCTGGATTGATTAGTTTGCATGTTCTGGGCTGAGTCCTTTGCTATCCTCAAGAACTGGCTAGCTCTGGGAGGGGTAGTCTCTCCCCAGTCAGAGCTGCCCCTTCTAGGGCTAGCCAATTCTTTTTTTTTTTTTTTTTTGGTATGCGGGCCTCTCACTGTTGTGGCCTCTCCCGTTGCGGAGCACAGGCTCCGGACGCGCAGGCTCAGCGGCCATGGCTCACGGGCCTAGCCGCTCCGCGGCATGGGGATCTTCCCAGACCAGGGCACGAACCCGTGTCCCCTGCAACAGCAGGTGGACTCTCAACCACTGCGCCACCAGGGAAGCCCTAGGGCTAGCCAATTCTTAAGGGCAGCCATACCTCCTGAATATACATTGTTTACCCTGCTCTGTCTTGCCTTTCTCATGGAAACCCCAATAGTCTGTGGCCTAAACTTATCTCTTGCTCTTGCTTCTGTTTTCTGACCAAAATCTCCTGTGGCCCTGCATGGCATGCCATTCTTCTTGTTTCCAGGGGAACTGAGTGACATTATAGGCTCCTTTCAGTGGCATTGAGAGAGAGAGAGGAGAGGGAGAGAGAGGAGGAGAGACTATAAAGGGATAAAGGGATATCATGAGGGAGATTTTCATGGAGATAGAATGGTTCTGTATCTTGATTGCAGTGGTGGTTACACAATTCTTCACGTGATGCAGTTATGTAGTATTACATGTACACGTATTGTATGAGGGTTAAATTCCTGGTTTTGATGTTCTAATAATTACCTAAGAAGTAACAATTGGGGAGAAACTGAGTGAAGGGTAACATGACTTCTCTACTATCTTTATGACTTATTTTGAATCTATAATTATTTCAAAAACAGATCATGTCACTATCCTACTGAAAACCTCCTATGGACTCCCAGAGCACTTAACATAAGATCCAAATTTCTCATCATGACCTATGAAGACTTATGCCCCAGCCCCCTGTGCCCTGTATCTCACTGCCTTGCACTTTCTTCCTTCAGCCACATTGGCTTCACTTGCTTTCTTCACTAGACCGAGCTCTTTTCAGCCCAGGGGTTTTGGCACATGCTAGTTCCTTTATCAGCAATGCTGTTCCCCACCTTTGAACCTGGTGAGACTATTCCATCCTGCAGGGGACTGCATGATGTCAGCTTCTGTTTACTCTGCTGTCCATCCTGAAGTTTGTACCTTAATGTCCATTGTCCCTCTTTTACCAATGAGAACACTGAGAAGTGATATTAGCAGGAAATGACAGATCAATATCCCTTACGAATATATCAATAGATACAAAAATCTTCAACAAAATATTAGAAAACCAAATCCAACATCATTTAAAAATTTATAAAGGGTTATACACCACAACCAAGTGGATTTATCCTAGGAATGCAAGAGTGGTTCAATATAAGAATATCAAGTGGGGACTTCCCTGGTGGCGCAGTGGTTAAGAATCTGCCTGCCAATGCAGGGGATATGGGTTCAAGCCCTGGTCCGGGAAGATCCCACATGCTGTGGAGCAACTAAGCCCGCGAGCCACAACTACTGAGCCCATGCGCTGCAACTACTGAAGCCTGAATGCCTAGAGCCGGTGATCCACAACAAGAGAAGCCACGGCAATGAGAAGCCTGTGCACCGCAACAAAGAGTAGCCCCTGCTCGCTGCAACTAGAGAAAGTCCGCGTGCAGCAATGAAGACCCAATGCAGCCAAAAATAAATAAAATAACGTTAAAAAAAGAAAAAATAAAATCAATAGACCACATTAATAAACAGAAAAAGACATGATAATCTCAATTGACAAATAAAATGCATTTGATAAAGTCCAACACCTTTTTATAATAACAATAATAGTAATAAACACTCAGAAAACTAGAGATAGAGGAAAAATTTCTCAATGTGATAAGTGGTATTTACAAGAAAGCCACTGTTAAAATTATACTCGATAGTGAAAGACTGAGAGCTTTCTCCCCAAGATTAGGAACAAGACAAGGATTCCTGCTTTTACCACTATTATTCAACAATGTACTAGAAGTTCTAGCCAGAAATTAGGCAAGAAAAAGAAACAAAAAGCATTAAATTTGGAAAGGAAAAAGTAAAACTACCTCTATGCACAGGTGACATGATTCTAAATATAGAAAGTCTCATAGAATCTACCGGAAAAACTACATGTATTCAGAAAGGTTGCAGGGTACAATATCAACATGCAAAAATCAGTACATTATTGGTGGGAATGTAAAATGGGTCAGCTGCTGTGGAAAAAGAGTTTGGTGGTTCCTCAAAAAGTTAAGCATAGAACTACCACATAGCATAGGATTCCATGGCTAGGTATACACCTCAGAGAATTGAAAACAAGTACTTCAACAAATACTCTCACACAGTGTTAATAGCAGCACTATTCACAATAGCCAAAAGGTGGAAATAATTGAAATTTTTGTCAATGGATGGATAAACAATGTGTGCTATAAACATACAATAGAATGTTATTCAGCTATAAAAAGGAATGACACAAGGAATTATACAATGTGGATGAACCTGGAAAACTATGAAAGATTTATAGAAAAATAGAGAAAATGGTGAAGCCTAGATAAAGAATTCTTAGACATGATTGCACAGGACAGAAGGGAAAAAACTGATAAATGAGACTTTATCAATTTTAAAGATATTTGTTCTGTGAAAGTATTTTGAACTGAATGGAAATGAAGACACAACATATCAAAATTTGTGGGAGGCAGCTAAAAGAGTATTTAAAGGGAAATGTATCACATTAAACACATTTTAAAAAGGAAACGTCTTAAATCATGGAACTCAGTTTCCACATTAAGAAATTAGAAAAATAAGAGAAACCAGGAAAAGGATATAATAAAGATCAAAATGGAAACCAGTGAAACAAAGAAACAAAACTAGAGAAAATCATTGAAACTAAAAGCCTTAAGATATGTAAAATTGATAAACCTCTAGCCAAATTTTATCAAGAAATAGAGAATACACAAATTATGAAATCAAGAATGAGAGAGTGAACAGACATCACCACAGATTCTATGGATATTAAATGTTAATGCGGGAATATTGTGAACTTCTTTTATGGCATTAATTGAAAAACTTAAATGAAATGGACAATTACCTTTAAAGACACAAACCATGAAAGCTCATTTAACTTATTTAGCCCTATATCTATTATAGAAATTAAATTTCTATTTAGAAACATTCCCACAAGGCAAATTGCAGGCTTAAATGGCTTCACTGTGAATTCTGCCAAACACTTAAGGAAGAAGTAATAATTCTACACAAACTCTTCTAAAATGTGGAAGAGTAGGGAATGTTTAACCAATATATTCTGTGAACTTAGCATTCTGTTGATACCACAACCAGACTAAGGCATTACAAGAAAAATGCAGACCAACATTCCTTGTGAACATCCATGCAGAAATCCCAATAAGATTTTAGCAAATCAAATCCAGCAATATACGAAAAGGATTGTGCATCAAGACAGAGAGGAGTTTATTTCGGAAATGTAAGGTTTGCTTTTCCACTTTCACTGCACTCATAGCTCAACTCTTCATTGTCAACTCTTTGATGAGCAATGAGAGTGGAGGTCCGTCTAAAGAATTCCCCACAGTACGCCGCCACTCATAAGGCCTTTCTCCAATATGGATTCTCTGGTGCTGACCAAGTGTGAAATTGTAGCTGAAGGTTTCTCCAAATTCACTTCACTTGTAATGCCTTTGCACAGTGGGAAAGGCCACTGCACACTTGATGCTCCTGTGAGGTTTCTCCCCTTCCTGGTCATTCCCTGGTGAGTGACCTGACACTGGAGAAAGCCTGATGTGACCAAGCAGTCCTTCCCAACCTCCCTGCATCTGAAAGGTTTCTCTGATGTGTCAGCTCTACAGCTCTTTACAAAGGAGCCTCTTCCCTCCTCCCAAAATTCGGATGGACTTCGTGACATTCTGCTGCATCTGTTGCCACACGAGTGTGTGGTTTCTGCCCTGGGTGTACGGCTTGGTATCCAGCCAGGTGCAAAATGTTTTTCAAGAGTAGACCATGCATGTCACAGGGGTAGGTCTTCTGAGTGGAAGGACCTAACTGAGTGGGATTCCTAACATGCGACACTCCTACTATGCTCAGAAGGGGACCCCTCACCCTCCACTCCGTGCCAGAACACTGAAAGCTGAGACATGCTGGAGAAATTATTGTTAACTTTTGTGGGAAGAAACAGCCCATCACAAACATATGACCCAGGAACGAGGGCATGGGACTGTTGGGAAGATGAAGGCGTTGAGGTCAGGGTAAGGAAGGCGTGCTGTGCACTAGTAAGCCTCTAAAGGTTACAGAATCTAGGGGCAGCCTTAAGAGTGCCACATACTCACCAAAGCCAAGAATACAAGGGTGGGACACGGAACTGGATGGAGAGGCAGGGTTCTCAGGTTACTTCTCTGTAAACACTTTTTAGCAAGGCCTTGGCTGCCGGTAACCCACGAACCCTGTGCAGAACCAGGCCCCAGGAAAGTCTGATTGCAGCTGAGTCGCTGGTGTCCAGGGGCTATTAACGGAAATGCGCACGAGTCACAACACATTAATCATAGGCCAAGTTGGAGAGCCCGGAGGAGTAGTGGAGAGGGTGAGAGGTGGAGACTGCAGGGGGATGGGGAGTGCAGCCAGGGACCCACAGTCAGAGTAGAAATAACAAGTGGTCACGTTGCAAGAATGGGGAAGGAATGATGTAGAGGAGGTATGGCCATTAGCTTTGGAACACAATAGTGAACAGGAGACATGTCGCTGGTGTGATCTGAACCTAGTCCTGACGTCATGCCGTCCCCCAGCTCCCACTCAGCAAGGCCGGACCACCTTGAGCACCTTGAGCACCTCTTGCCACAGTTGCAGTAATGTTTGCTCTGCTCAGCAAACATGAGAGTCCTAAGGGAAAGATATGGTAGGTAAAGTTGCCCAGGTGAACTACTCTACCATAGACTACAGGAAAGAAAACCTAAATGAAACAAAATAAAACAAACAAACCCCTCTGAGGAATGTCTGGCAGGAATAATCCAGTGGTCCCAGACAGATAGCGCCTATGTCAGTGTCTATAATTCCTGGCACAGCCAGAACCCAGGAAATGTCAGCTGAAAGGGGCGGCAGAACCCAAATCACGGAACTGTCCCAGAACTGGACAACCATCTAAGGAGGGACTGGCTAAGCCAGATGGGATCCACCAGGCTGACCTCAAGATGAATGACTCTCGCCCCTCAGCTGCAGGGCTTCAGGGTGGCGGTTGTTGCGGCTGATAGAAGACTATACTGCCTAGAGCAGTGCACACAGCTCAGCCCTGGAACTCTGGCACATAGGCCAGGGAAGGGGGAAGGAGGACGTGCCCATGCTCCAGCTGTGGGGATGAGAGCTGCCTCTGGGGAGAAGGGGACCGGCGGAAACCAGCTCAGGCCACTGGGGTAGATGTGAAGGCCTTATGCAGTGAAGCTACAAGTGCAAAGCTGTCCAGCACCACTTCCCAGTACAGGATTGTCTGAGCCTCATCAAGCTGTCCTCACTGCCCCCAGGGAAAACTAAATGGCAATATCCTCAAAGGTCATACGGCATTTTGTGTGGGGGCAGTTCATTCCATGATCGGCAGGGCCCCAGTCCATCCTCCCATAATCCATCCCGTGCTCAACTTCTTCCCCAACTTCGCAATTCAGAGGACATACCAGACACTGGTGCTCACTCTCAACTAATACCCCACTGATCGCTGTGTTAACCCACAGTGACAACAGACAGGCAGGCAGATAGACAACGACTAAGCTCTGGGCTTTGTAAGCAGGGTATTTTAAGATGTACCTGGGGTTTGTTTTTATCAGATACGGTAAGATGACAGACATGGAGAAAACTGTCTTTGAAAGAAGAGTTTATTACTTACAACTCCCAAGAGGAAGGAGCACAGCAAGCCATGCTGGGCCACATGGGGAGGCACCAGGATTGGTCAGGAGGCAGAGGAGTGAGAAGAAAACAGGCGCCAGAGACCATTGTGGTTTTTGCAGGAAGGAATGGGCAAAGCAGGGTAGGCAAGCTGAGCAGGTTTAGGATTGGAGAGTTTAAATAATTTTGGTAAGTTCTGGGCTATGAGGTGGCATCTAGTTGTCCAGCACCCAGCCCTGGGGCACTTTAGGGCAGGGGGATAGTGTCCTAGGCTGCAGGAGCCTGATAAAAGGAGGTGGGTGGGGGTATGGACCCAGATTGGTTGGTTTGCATATCAAAGACTTGCTCACAGGTAACTTTTTTACTGCCTCTAGGAACTAGCTAGCTCTGGGAGGGGCAGTCTCTCCAGGATCAGCAAGGTCCCCAAGACGTCAACCCATCATGAATACAGAAAATAAAAAGACATGATGAATACACAAGGCCCAACCCCATCTCCTGGTGGCACCAAGATCATAACTCAGTCTTCTTCAATCCCCAAAACCAGGGCCCTGGAGCCAACAGTTAACACTTCCTCCCTACATGCATATCACTCTTTAGACTGCACTTCCCTCATAACTCTAGACCCCCCTTCCCCATGAACCCCCAACACCACTGCTACCCAATCCCTGGCCCACACCCTAGCCTTCTCCATAGACTCCCCACAAATCACTCTGCACCTGGCATTCAGAGAGCGTTTTGCAAATGCAACCAGGATCTCATCCTGCCCAAGACCTTCTGTATTAGTTTTCTTTTTTTTTTAATTAATTACTTTTTTGGGGGCTGTGTTTGGTCTTTGTTGCTGTGCGCAGGCTTTCTCTAGTTGCAGCGAGCGGGGGCTACTCTTTGTTACAGTGTGCAGGCTTCTAATTGCGGTGGCTTCTCTTGTTGCGGAGCACAGGCTCTAGACACGTGGGCTTCAGTAGTTGTGGCACGTGGGCTCAGTAGTTGTGGCTCGTGGGCTCTAGAGCGCAGGCTCAGTAGTTGTGGCGCATGGGCTTAGTTGCTCCACGGCATGTGGGATCTTCCCGGACCAGGGATCGAACCCGTGTCCCCCGCACTGGCAGGCAGATTCTTAACCACTGCGCCACCAAGGAAGTCCCTGTATTAGTTTTCTAGTGCTGCTGTAACCGAGTACCACACACTGAACAACAGAAATTTGTTATGTCCAGTTCTGGAAGCTAGAAGTCTGAAATCAAGGTGTCGGCAGCACATGCTCTCTAACGGCTCTAGGGGAGAGTGCTTCCTTGCCTTGTCTAGCTTCTGGTGTTTGCTGGCAGTCCCTGGTGTTCCTTGGTTTGTAGATGTACTGCTCCAGTCACCTGGCCATTTTCTGTGTGTCTTCACATCATCTTCCCTTTGTATCTGTCTCTGTGTCCATTTTCCCCTTCTTCTGAGGACACCAGGCATATTGGATTCAGGCCCAGTTTAATGACCTCATTTTAGCTTAATTACCTCTATAAAGACTAATTACAAGTGAGGTCACATCCTGAGGTGCTGCATGTTAGCACTTCCACATATCTTTTAGGGGAGACATGACTTAACCCACTGGCAAGGGCGGCACCCAATCCTGCTCTGACAGCCTCCCACCGGACTCTGTTCCTGGCTTCAGCCTCAGTCATAACTACACACAGATGTCTGATGCCCTCGATCATTTTCTCATCTGTGTTGCACATTCTGTCCCTTCATCACCAATGGTCACCAGGTCAAAAGCCTGGTATGTCCACAGAGGGGTGAATAAGCATTAGGCCAGGCCTTATTGTATTTTACTTCCATTCCTGCTAAACCTCAGCATCCATCTAAAATCCATTCCCCCTTGGAATGTTTGGCTACCTGCTAGACCCTGATCTTCCCACAGGCACCCCTCATGGCCACTGTATTCCCTCTCCTGTCCTTGTGATGCCCACCATCCTCACTCATTTGCCCGAGCAAGATAACCGGTCCTGGGGCCCCACCCTCTCCTTTCTTTCCTTGCATTTTTTTTGCCACCATGACCAGAAGATTCCACCTCCTAGATCTAACCCACAATTCCATACTCATCCATACACCAGATGCCACGTTTTGGATGCTTATAACCTGAAAGCCCCCCCAGCACACCATAATTGTGTGTCCAGTTCTGCCTATTCATAACCTCCACTCAGGGGTCTCTGCAACGTCAGACTCAACATGACTAAAACTTAATTTGCAGCATTTGGCTCCTTTAAAATTTTTTATTCTTAAAAATAGATCACGAAGAAGGGTTTCATAACTATAGGCAGGCCTATTGCCTAACAGATGAATTCTTACAAGGCCATATGAGTCAACACTTGACAACATCATGTCTAACTGCCTCTCAGGCCAAAGCTGAAGTGGAAGTGATGTGATTTCAAGAGTGTGACAGCAGTTGACAAGTCACCATTCGTCTCTAATTCTCAGGAACTTCACCTGGCTCCTGCCTCCCCTCTGGCTCTCAAAGCAGCCACACCCAGATACATATGTTTGACCAGGAGATGGCACAGCCTGATGACCAGTGGCTCAGAGACACCAGGGACTGCCCTCATCAAGACTTTGTCAGTCCATCACCTGAACCTGCCATCTGCAAGCGAGCACCAATTAAGTGAAAGGGAAGCTGGGTGTCCAGGAAGAGAAAAAGGGATTGCTGAGCACCTAGCCAGTTTCTACACGATCAATCAATTTGGCCACGAGATACCTGTTATATTATTTCTCTCACACCCTCAGCACGCTCATCCTTTTTATGTGACAACCCCACAGCCCATTCAATCACTGCCTCCATCAATATTAGGATTTCTGTTCCTAACCTAACCTCGGAGCTGGAGACTACAAACATATAGTTGTGGTTCAGAGACACAGTGGAAGGGACCTATTCAAACTGCTGAAGAAATAACTACTAACCCAGCTTTCTAAACAACTCAATAGTGCTTCTGAATCAAGAGTATGAAATAAACGACTTCACATAATAAATGAGAAATTTAATGTAAAATTAACCTGCAGAAAACAAAATTCTTCTTTAAGGATTTTCTATTTAATGATGAAAAGTGATCCCAGGTGAAAGATCTGCGATGATAGAAGAAATGAGGATCCAAGGAGAGGTGCATCTGTGGATTTAAAAAGTGCTCATTATCTGTGTAAAACATGAATAATATTCCGTTATGAAGTTAGAATGACAGCATTACCATGTATAGCCTCAACAACATGTATATATATATATATATATATTTAAATTGAAAACCAATATTTTATATTTTAATAATATGTATAAGGGCTTCCCTGGTGGCACAGTGGTTGAGAGTCCGCCTGCCGATGCAGGAGACATGGGTTCGTGCCCCTGTCCGGGAAGATTCCCACATGCCGCAGAGCAGCTAGGCCCGTGAGCCATGGCCGCCGAGGCTGCGCGTCCGGAGCCTGTGCTCTGCAAAGTGAGAGGCCACAACAGTGAGAGGCCCGCGTACCGCAAAAAAAAAAAAAAAAGTATATATTGAGATGGGACAAATTGGTTAATGTTCTAAGTCTCTTAATATGGTGGAGGAGGAAGGTAAAGTGTTTGAAATTCCTTGTTCTATTATGTTAAATAAGTTTGTAATTTTTAGATTAAGCAATATGTAATTTTTAGATTAAACAATACTAAGAATCAGGGTATACACTTCCAAACTAGAAGAAAGAAAATTTGGATTGTAAATAAGTAATCAATGGAAACTTTATAAAAAATGACCACCTAAATAACAGTGAGGCAAAGAAATCTACAAAATAAAAGAATATATTTAAAACCAAATACATCAACTGTTACATTAAGTGAATATGAGAGAAATGTTCAAATTAGCAGTCAGTGATCTTTATTAGCCCAAAATACCCTGTATGAGGGATTTAATTTTCAGTGAATTTAAATTTTCATTCAAAGTACGACTAATTCCATGGCATCCTCAGCCACCACCAGTGGAAAAGGAGCCAGAGTGTGGGTAGGGATGTCCTACGTTTGGCTGGAGAGGTGCCAAGATCTTATGTTGAAGGTCATCAGGGTCACAACCAAGGTACGTTAAGGCCTAAAGCCAGCTGAGATGTCATTGGGAAACTGTAGTACATGTGCTTTTATTCAGAAAATCCCTAGGTCAGCAGCATTCTCTGGTGAGGGAGATGGGGGTGGGGAAAGGACAGTACAAAGGAGGAAAACTGTGATAGTAATTACAAAAATAGCTGCCCTTTATTAAACATGTTCATATATCAAGCATACATATGTGTACAGACTCTGTATCCTTTAATCTACACAGCAGCCTGGAGAGGTGATCTGCCCAGTTTACAGAGAAGGAAATCAAGACCTAGAGATCCCTGAGTTGCCCTCAGTGATGCTTGGTAAGTAGCTGGGAATGGTGCCCCACAGAGTTGCAGCTCTGCCCACCACCCACATGGTCTCCTTCCCAGTATCATCTAATCTGGGCAGGGCCAAGGCCCGTCTGTGTGAGAGAAACAAAGCCATAGAAAAATGAACTGCCCAAGTAACCCTCCTGGGGACAGGGAAGAGTCTTGCTTTTTCTATGCCCCAGAAATGGCAGCCTTAGGCTTCACTCACTCAACCTGTTACTGTGTACTGATTGAGAAATCTAAACATGAGACTAGGACACGCCCTGCAGTCCCATGTATGCAGTGGGTTTTTACGAGATGGGAAAAGTCATTCCCTGGGGTTCACCCCCTTATCTCAACCACCCATACATCCATAAATCCTGTTAGCTCTGCTTCCTAACATGTCCCTGGTCATACTCTTCCCCCTAAGCTTAACACTGCAGTCCTGAGCCAGTCCACCATCAACACACTCCTGGATTATACTGCGGCTTGGCCACAAGCCCTGCATCCGTTCTTGGCTCTACTAAGTACCTTCCTCACACACTAGTTAGAGGGAGATTTAAAAACAAATCAGATCATGTCTTTGTCCTAGTGAAACCCTCCCACAGCCTCCCAGAGCAATTAGGATAAAATCTACATTCCTCACATGGCCTACAAAAACCTGTGCATCCATCTCTGCATCCCACTCTATTTCACGCCTGCCACTCTCCTCCTCTCCACACTGGCCCAGCTCTTGGCAGCCTCAAAATCTTGGCCCATGCTATTGTCTTTTGCAGGAATACTATGCCCTATCTTTGAACCTGGCTTCCACGCCTACAAAGGAGTCTGCATGAAACCTATTCTGCTCTCCTTATTGTGCTTTATAATTTATTGATCATCTTCCCATTTCTACTGACAAGAATGCTAAAGCCTGGGGAAAAGAGACTTGTCAAAGTCTGGTGATGGGAGTAGCTCAGAAGTGCTGGAATTCCAATCTATACTCAGTATCCAAGCCCTTAGCAACCAGCAACTAGACTACTCTTGCCCCTGTACATCTTTCCTCCAAGGCCCAAGTTTTGAACCTACTCTTCTTTATGCCTTTGGGGGCCCTGGACAGGTTTCTACTGTAGCAGCAGAGCTGTTTTACTGCACCTGTTTTCATGTGTGTTTCCCACACTAGACGGCGAGTTCTCTTCCTGCTCAAGAGCCAAGTCTTGGTCACCCACGTGTCTTTACTACCCATGATGTGTCAAGGGCACAGTGTGTGGTAATGTGGATGAAGGATGACTCATGACTCTTGCTTATACCAGCAAGAACATACCAGACCCCTTTGGACACAGAAGTGAAGACTGAATGAGAGAACTGAACCCCAGGGTATCCTTCCTCCATTGGACTGTGCATCATTCCTGCTTTGGAACAACTGGAGGCTCGTGTTTTTGTGTGAGCCATGTTACAGCACAGATCTTCCTGGTGAGGAACCAAGGTGTGATCTAGGAGAGGAGGACCTTCAACCTCTGTGATGCAGGGGTTCAGCTACCTGAGGCAGCTGAACCCCTGCATAGCTACAGCAGAGACTGTGTACCTGCGGGATGATAGGGTTTCTCTTCAATATGAATTCTCAGATGTTGAGTAAGGTTATTCCACTGACTGAGCAATTTGCCACAGTGGTTGTATTCAAAAGGCATTTTCGTACTATGAGTCCTCTGAAGTAGACCGAGGTTTACCCATGCGTGAAAGATCTACCCACGTTTCTCATACTCATCGGGTTTCTCTCCACTATGAATCCCTCAGTGGCTAGTGAGGGATGAACTAAGGCTTACAACTTTTCCACATTTACTGCACTCATAGGGCTTCTCCCCAGTGAAGAAGACCTCACATGTCTAGTTGAGGATAGCTTGTCACAAAAGGCTTTCCTACATTCTTTACAGTAAAAAGGGCTTTCCTCCAGGGTGGGTCCTATGATGCAGATAAAATCAGAGTGGTAACTGAAAGTCTTTCCATATTCACTGCATTCATAGAACTTCTTTCCAGCACGAATCCATGTATGTCAAGTTAAGGAAGAGCTGTCACAAAAGGCTTTTCTACATTCTTCGCCCTCCAGGAGTTTTTCCCCACTGGATAAAATCAGAGTGGTCTATGAAGGTATTTCCGCATTCACTGTACCCATAGGCTTTCTGTCCAGTGTGAATATGCTGGTTCTCTGTGAGGTGTGACCTGTGATTGAAGGCCTCCTCACACTCAATGCATTCATATGGCTTCTCCCCAATGTGGATGCTGTAGTGTTGAGTGAGGCTTGCCCTCTTGAGAAGGGTTTTCCCATATTAATCGCATTAACAGGGCTTCACTCCAGGTTGAGTCCACTGATGTTGAAGACGGAAGCAGTTATATTTTTAACATGGATTTGGTTATTTACTGAGACATCAGCAACTGCGAATTTGTAATAAGGTCTGAGTGGCTGGGGAAGCTGATGCAGGAGAGGGAGCTGACCAGAGGCACAGAGCAGATGTGCAGAGATCAGGTGGGAATCTGTCAGCATCATGTAGGCGAGAGATGATGATAGCATGGACAAGGTGTTAGTGGTGGAGCTGATGAGCTGATGGATTCAGGAGATGTGTATGATGTAGAATGGACAGACCTCAGGATGGCTAGATGTTGGGCTTGATGGTGATAGAGGTGTTGGGCTGTTGCCTGTGTTTCCTGCCTTCTCAACTTTCTAGATGGCAGGGTCATTCACTACAACTAGGGAGGTAGGAGGAGTGGTCAAGATCATGAGTTCCCTCTCAGGCATGATGAATATGAAATGCCTTTGAGACATTCACGTGGAGATGTGGGATTGAGGAGAGGGGTGAAATTTTGGAACAAACTCCAAGGAGCTGAGGAGGGGTTGGGCAGAAACATGTAGCTGGCTGTGCAGCCAGAGGGACTACCAAAGAGAGACCGTCACTCTCACATGGTGCCAGTCAACACAGTGATGGCTTCTGGTGCTCTCAGCAGCCCAGCTGTGGGACAGGCAAGGTCAAGGACACCTAAACGTTTTACAGAACAGAAGTGATGACATGGGGAAAGGATTGCTTCTGAGTGTCTGATTGACAAACAGAAAAATGTATGCATATATGGAGAGATAAATGGATAAAGAAGGTAGGAAATGGTGGGATGCAGAGTATAAATGGAGGTATTAATAGCAGAGAAAGAAAGGCTCTTTTCATATGAGCTCTGAAGGAAATGTATGATATTACTCTTATTCATTACAATTAATGTCATTACATACATGATATCAATATCAATATCAAAGCTAACTTTTTGTGAGGCACTATGTGTCAGGTACTATACTAAGTTTACATATTTTCTAGTTAGATCCTCAAACAATACAATGGGATAAAATGAGATAATATTGGGTTGGCCAAAATGTTCGTTCGGGCTTTTCTGTAAGATGTTTCATTTGGAAAAACACAAATGAACTTTTTTGGCCAACCCAGTATTATTACTATCATTTTCTAACTGTAGGCTGAGTGTAGCAGACTAAGTAGAGGTTCACCAAACCCATTTTCTCTTCTCCTTGGGCACACAGCTAAGCCATTTCCTAGCTCTGAGAATACAGGTGTGGCCAAATGCCCAGGTTTCATTAGTGGGATGTCAGTGCAGTGGTGATGGCAATGTTACGTGTACAAGTGGGTATGACTTCTTTCATTCCTCTCTCATTTCCCCTCTGCTGGACAGAGAATGCCAGGAAAGCCTAAATTAGGCCACATGTTGACAATAAAAGGTACCCTGTTCCCTGAATAGCTGTGTGGTACACAGCTTCCCACTGACTTACGCAGATCTTGACATGAATGAGGAAAAGAAAAAGACAAAAACAAAACTCCCTGTGCTGAGCTGCTGAGATTATAGTTTCTAGCATTAATTTAAATAAGCTGGCATTAACTTAGCTTATTTCTAACAATGATGAGATCACTCAACATCCCCATGGTCACAAAGCTGACGAGAGACAAAGCCTGGTGTTAATCTCAAAGATATGGAGCCTACAGCCTGACATTTACCCGAGACAACCTACTCCGCCCCAAGTAATGGGGAAGAGTGTAACTGGGTGAGAGGACAGGCCAAAGGGCTCCATGGCCACTGGGCCCCCACGGAGGTCACAACAAGAGGCTTCCCAGTGGTCCCCTACCGGTCTGCAGGGTGCACTGGCCCACCACCTGCTGGCTACTGGTCACCCACCTGGACAGGAACTTTAGGAGAGGTCTCTCTTCGGCACGCACAGATTTTGCTCATTCTTCAGCAGGTGGATCAGTTCTGGTTTTGGAATAGGATACTCTGATCATGGAAAAACAGGACAGCAGTGTTTGAGTAAAGGCACAAATGAACCTCTCTTATTCAGTATGATATTCAAAGATGGGATCTTGGAATGAGGCTGCTCCCACACCGGCAAATAAAATGCTGACCTGTGAGTGACCTGGAAACCCAGAGCACAAACACCATCCTTGGACCAAAGGTCTGTAGAGGGTAGTGATGGCTGTCTACCTAACACCCATTCCCCCCGATCTCCATCCCACAGAGTCAAATTCAAGGGTACCCTTTCCTTTATACACAGCCATGGGACCCCAGGAAGGTGACACCCTCATCTTGGAAGCTATTTTCAGTGTTCCAACCTCCCTGGGCATCAGAAGCACTTGGGAATGCCTGGTTTTGACCATGAGCCAAATGGAACGAAATTTCTGGGGAAGAAGCCTGGACAAGAATGCCTTAAAAGCTCTCCAAGTCACTCTGATTCACTCTGTTATAAAGCAGAAACTAACACACCACTATGAAGCAATCATACTCCAATAAAGATATTTAAAAAAGTAAAAATAAAAAATGAATAAAGCTGTTAAAAAAAAAAAAGGCTCTCCAAGTGATCCACGTACCCAGGGAGGACTGAAAAGTATAAGTCAACTGATGCCTGACTGTCTGACCTCTTTCTGTTTCATCTGGGGAATGTTGAGTGTCTATTCTGGAGCTATGATTTGTGATGGTGCAAAGTGAGGCAAAGGGAATCTGTATAAACCAGAAGACATCTGCATCAACAGTCTCAGGACAGAAATTAATCCTTGTACTATGAATCTCGCAAAAAAGGATGTTGAGTGAAAGACTCCGAACATACAGCAGTGTACACTGTGTGATTCCATTCATATAATGTTCAGGAACGGGCCAATCCTGAACATTATATGGGTGTGGAGGTCAGCAGAGTGGTGTCTTTGGTGGAGAACTGACTGAGAGACTGGGGAAAACCTGCTTTGGGGCAAAAAAAATGCTCCACAACTTGATCCAGGTGGAAGTCATATGAGTGGGTACACGGAAATATGTACAATTGAGCTAGACACTGAAGACTGTACATTTTATTGAATATAAGTTATACCTCAAATAAGCATATTCAAATAATAACTCATGCTAAAAACTGTCATAGTTGTCTTTGGGCAGCAGCTTCCTGGAGGGGAGAGAACTGGGTTCAGAATGAGCAAAAGATACTGTGAGAATTAGTGGAGTAGTAACAGTCATGTCAGGAGCAGGGCCTGCCATAGGGTGTGAGTGACCAGGGAGCATTAGCTGTGTCCACTATTATAAACTGCTTTTTTAAAAACAGTTGACCCATATTTTGTTTACTTAAATTGATTTCTTCAGAAGGGGAATCTTGTATCACTTGTAAATGGTAAAACTAGATTCCCTTTTCACAAATAGGTTACCATCAAAATATAACAATGAAAACAGAATAATGTTGTAAGTTCCAGCAAGCTTATGTGGTCTTCCCTGCAGTATGAGTCAGGGGCTGCTCCTTGTGTTGAAAAGGAAAATTAGCCGAAGTTAGGGGAGACATCAATGATTTCTCACTAAACTAAGACTCTCCTGACAAGAATCAGAGGCAGGAAAGAGAAGGGGAAAAGGAACGGCTTTCTCAGGTATCCATCAATGCCAGCTGATATTGTTTGCACAGCCTCGAACATCATCTTCTGTACCAGCAGAGGACTGTGGCCCAGGCCTTAGGAAGCAAGGCACGATCATGCAGGCATCTGGGAAAATAGCCTTTAAACCGAGATTGTGTAGTTTCACTGTTGCTGGGTGGCCTGCCTGACCCATGGACGTTTTGGAAAATGGTCTTTCATCTCTAGCCCCTGCTCACTGGGTTATGGGGACACCTAATCCAACAAAGCTTGACCATTCAGTTTCGCTCCAGTGAGAATCTGGAATAAGGGCCTGAGACTAAGGCCAGCCTGTACTAGGTATTGGAGTGAAGGTGGGCTTCGTTTAGTTCTTGATTTTACTTCCTGTTTTTTGGCCCTTCATCGTGCTTGGCTGGACACAGGGAGACCAGGAAAGAGGAGGTGGGACAGGAACACAGCAGGAGTTATGGGTGGGAGGGAGGGTGGACTCCAGGGGCCTTGTCTACTAGTCAGGCCTGGAGTGAGAGGGTAAAATGAAGAAAGAGGCTGTGGGTTCCCCACACGGGAGGGAGGTCATCCTTACCCAGTAAGACCAGAAGACTGAAGGTCTCCAGCATTACCTCCTGATACAAGGTCTTCTGTGCCAGATCCAATTGCCCCCACTCCTCCCAAGTGAAGGTCATGGCCAAGTACCTGAAGGTCATCGACACCTGGAAAGTCAAACGGAGACAGCCACCTTGACTTTGGGACTGTTAGATGAGATTAGAGTCTGTTGCTTGGTCACTGCTAAAGATACAGAGAGACTCAAGGCCTTAATCACCAAGCACATCTAGTGAGCCAAGCTCTTTGCTGTGTTCAGTGTGGAGGCTGATGCTGCCTTTGACATAATGCAGTTGTGCCAGAGAGAAATGCCATCAATGGGGGAAGCCATTGGAGAATGACACAAGGTTAGGACAAGTCCATAGGACTATAAGGTGCAGACAGTAAGTGCTCTGGTGTGTCAGAGAAGGGGAAAATAAGATAAAAATTCCAATAATAATGGCGGCAGCAGTTGAGCCTCACTGTGTATCAGCACCATGCCAAGGGCTTCATATGGTCTGTTAAAGTGTCTAAGTCCCAGGTCTGGACCCAGATTCCTAGGTTTCAGTCCATCCTTTAGAAACAAAAATTTGCCAGGTACATGACCTTGGGGAAAGCACTTCATTTTTTTTTTAACCCTCTTAACAAAAATTATTTTAAATTAATTTTTATTGTAGTTGCTTTACAATGTTGTGTTAGTTTCTACTGTACAGCAAAATGAATCAGCTATACATATACATATATCCCTTTCTTTTTTGATTTCCTTCCCATTTAGGTCACCACAGTGCATTAAGTAGAGTTGCCTGTGCTCTACAGTAGGTTCTTATTAGTTATCTATTTTATACATAGTATCAATAGTGTATATGTGTCAATCCCAATTTCCCAACTCCTCCCACCCTCCCTCCCACCTTGGTATCCATACATTTGTTCTCTATGTCTGTGTCTCTATTTCTGCCTTGCAAATAAGATCATCCATACCAATTTTCTTTTTTTTTTTTTTCAGTACACAGGCCTACCATTCCTCTGTTGATGGACATTTAGGTTGCTTCCATGTCCTGGATATTGTAAATAGTGCTGCTATGAACATTGGGGTGCAAGTGTCTTTTTGAATTATGGTTTTCTCTGGGTATATGCCCAGCAGTGGTATTGTTGGGTCATATGGTAGTTCTATTTTTAGTTTTTTAAGGAACCTCCAAACTGTTTTTCATAGTGGCTGTATCAATTTACATTCCCACCAACAGTGCAAGAGTGTTCCCTTTTCTCCACACCCTCTCCAGCATTTCCTATTTGTAGATTTTTGGATGATGGCCATTCTGATTGGTATGAGGTAATACCTCAGGGAAGTCTTTATTTGAGTCTAATAATTAGTGATGTTGAGCATCTTTTCATGTGTTTGTTGGCTGTCTGTATGTCTTCTTTGGAGAAATATCTATTTAGGTCTTCTACCCATTTTTTGATTGGGTTGTTTGATTTTTTGATACTGAGCTGATGAGCTGCTTGTATATTCTGGAGATTAATCCTTTGTCAGTTGCTTCATTTGCAAATATTTTCTCTCATTCTGAGGGTTGTCTTTTCCTCTTGTTTATGGTTTCCTTTGCTGTGCAAAAGTTTTAAGTTTAATTAGGCCCCAATTGTTTATTTTTGTTTTTATTTTCATTACTTTAGGAGGTGGGTCAAAAAAGATCTTGCTGCAATTTATGTCAAAGAGTGTTCTGCCTATGTTTTCCTCTAAGAGTTTTATAGTGTCTGGCCTCACATTTAGGTCTTTAATCCATTTTGAGTTTATTTTTGTGTATGGTGTTAGGAAGTGTTCTAATTTTATTCTTTTACATGTAGTTGTCCAGTTTTCCCAGCATCATTCATTGAGGAGGCTGTCTTTTCTCCACTGTATATTTTTGCCTCCTTTGTCATAGATTAGGTGATCATAGGTGCATGGGTTTGTCTCTGGGCTTTCTATCCTGTTCCATTGATCTATATTTCTGTTTTTGTGCCAGTATCATAGTGTCTTGATTACTGTAGCTTTGTAGTATAGTCTGAAGTTGGGGAGCCTGATTCCTCCAGCTCCGTTTTCCTTTCTCAAGATTGCTTTGGCTATTCGGTGTCTTTTGTGTTTCCATACAAATTGTAAAAACTTTTGTTTTAGTTCTGTGAAAAATGCCATTGGTAATTTAATAGGGGTTGCATTGAATCTGTAGATTGCTTTGGGTAATATAGTCATTTTCACAATATTGATTCTTCCAATCCAGGGACATGGTATATCTCTCCACCTGTTTGTGTCATCTTTGATTTCTTTCATCAGTATCTTATAGTTTTCTGTGTACAGGTCTTTTGCCTCCTTAGGTAGGTTTATTCCTAGGTATTTTATTCTTTTTGTTGCAGTGGTAAATAGGATTGTTTCCTTAATTTCTCTTTCTGATCTCTCGTTGTTAATGTATAGGAATGCAAGAGATTTCTATGTATTAATTTTGTATCCTATGACTTTACTAAATTCATTTATTAGCTCTAGTAGTTTTCTGGTGGCATCTTTATAATTTTCTATGTATAATGTCATGTCATCTGCAAACAGTGACAGTTTTACTTCTTCTTTTCCAATTTGGACTCTTTTATTTCTTTTTCTTCTCTGATTGCCATGGTTAGGACTTCCAAAACTATGTTGAATAATAGTGGCGAGAGTGGACACCCTTGTCTTATTCCTGATCTTAGAGGAAATGCTTTCAGTTTTTCACCATTGAGAATAATGTTTACTGTGGGTTTGTCATATATGGTCTTTATTACGTTGAGGTAGGTTCCCTCTATGCCCACTTTCTGGAGAGTTTTTTTTTATCATAAATGGGTGTTGAATTTTGTTGAAAGCTTTTTCTGCATCTATTGAGATGATCATGTTTTTTCTCCTTCAATTTGTTAATATGGTGTGTCACATTGATTGATTTGCATGTACTGAAGAATCCTTACATCCCTGGGATAAATCCCATTTGATCATGGTGTATGATCCTTTTAATGTGCTGTTGGATTTGGTTTGCTAGTATTTTATGTCTATGTTCATCAGTGATATTGGCTTGTAACTTTCTTTTTTTGTGTGATATCTTTGTCTGGTTTTGGTATCAGGGTGATGATGACCCTGTAAAATGAGTTTGGGAGTATTCCACCCTCAAGCACTTCATTTCTTTGAGCCTCAACTTCCCCATAGATATAGTAATAGTTACCACATCACTAGGTTGTTCTGAGAATTAAAGAAAAAATGTTGCAAAAGCAAACACTGGAGTGAACGGCTTATGTAAGGACTGAGTGTGTGTGTGTGTGTGTGTGTGTGTGTGTATATGTGTGTGTGTGTGTGTGTGTGTGTGTAAGAGTTTGGAAGTTTCTTTCTTCTTTTTTTGTAATTACTAGTAATTATATTTCTTAGAACCATATCAGATTTACAGAAAAAGTCAGCAGATAATAGAGAATTCCCATATTTACCACTTCCCTCCCCAGTTTCTCCTATTATTAACATCTTACATTAGTATGGTATATTTGTTACAATTAATGAACCATTATTGATATATTATTATTAACTGAAGTCCATAGTTCATTCTGACTACCTTAGTATTTATCTAATGTCATTTTTCTGTTCTAGAACCCCATCCAAGATACCACACTGCATTAGCTATGCCTCCTTAGGCTCTTCTTGGCTGTGACGGTTTCTCAGACTTTGCTTGTTTTTGATGATCTTGGCAGTCTTGGTCAGGTATATTGTAGGATGCCCCTCTATTGGAACTTAACTGTTGTTTTTTTTTCATGATTGTGGGACTTTTCTAATGGGCCTATCGTTGTGGGGGAGGAAGATCACAGATGTAGAATGCCATTTTTACCACATCATAGGAAGAGTACATACTATCAACATGATTTATGGCTGCCTATTGATGTTTACTTTGATTACTTGGCTGAAGTAGTTTTCATCAGGGTTCACCACTGTCCATACTGTACTCTTAGAAAGTAAGTCACTATGCACTGCCCATACTTGAGGAGTGGGGAGTTATACTCCCTCTCCCTTAGTGTGGAATATCTACTAAGTTTTTTAGAATTCTTAAGCACAGAAGATTTGTCTTTTATTCCCCATTTATTAACTTATTCAATAATCTATTTGTATCAATATGTATTCATATACTGTTGTACTTTGAGGTCTAGTTATATATATATATATATACACACACACACACACAACCCCTATTAAATTCCATCCAAAGATGGATGGTTTTGGGAAATTATGAATAAGGCTGGATTCATGTGCAAGTTTTTGTGTGGACATAAGTTTTCAACTCAATAGAGTAAATACATAGCAGCGTGACTGCTGGATCAAATGACAAGACTCTGTCTAACTTTTTAAGAAATTGCCAAACTGTCTTGCAAAGTGGCTGCATTAGTCGGCTCGGGCTACCATAACAAAATACCACAGACTGGGTGGCTTAAACAACAAAAATTTATTTTGTCACACCCCTGGGGGCTGGAATTCCAAGATCAAGACATCAGAAAATTCAGTTTCTATAAGAGTTCTCTCCCTGGCTTGCAGATGACTGCCTTCTTGTTCTGTGCTCACATGGCCTTCCTCTGTGTGCACACATAGAGAGGGAGAGAGACAGATCTGGTATCTCTTCCTCTTTTAATATAGACACCAGTCCTATTGGATTAGTGCCCTATCCTTCTGCCTTCATTTAACTTTAATTAGCTCCTTAAAGACCCTGTCTCCCAATACAGTCACACTGGGGGTTAGGGCTTTAATACATGATTTGCGGGGGGAGGGGACCCATAACAGTAGCTATACCATTTTGCATTCCCAGTAGCAATGAATGAGAGTTCCTGTTGCACTACATACTTGCCAGAATTAGGTATTATCAGGTTTTTAAAAATTAATTCAGCCTAATAGACGTGTGTGGGTATCTCATTAATTTCTTAATTTACAATTCCCTAATGACATCTGATGTACATCTTTTTATATGCTTGTTTGCCCTATATATATCTTCTTTGGTAAGGTATTTGTTCAGATCTTTTCCCCATTTTTCAACTGGGTTGTTTGTTTTCTTACTGTTGAGTTTAAGTGTTCTTTACCTCACACATTTTGAAGCTCTGTTGTTAGGAACATCCACATTAAGGGTTGTTATATCTTCTTAGAGAATTGACTTCTTTATCATTATGTAATACCTCCCTGAAAAATTCCCTTGCTTTGAAGTCTGGTATTAATATAGCTACTCCTACTTTCGATTAGTGATAATATGGTGTGGCTTTCTCTATCCCTTAACTTTTAAACTGTCAGTGTCTTTATATTTAAAGTGGGTTTCTTGTAGATAATATACAGTTGGGTCTTTTTTTAATCAATATTAATATAGCTACTCCTACTTTCTTTTGATTAGTGATAATATGGTGTGGCTTTCTCTATCCCTTAACTTTTAAACTGTCAGTGTCTTTATATTTAAAGTGGGTTTCTTGTAGATAATATACAGTTGGGTCTTTTTTTAACATCCACATTAAGGGTTGTTATATCTTCTTAGAGAATTGACTTCTTTATCATTATGTAATACCTCCCTGAAAAATTCCCTTGCTTTGAAGTCTGGTATTAATATAGCTACTCCTACTTTCGATTAGTGATAATATGGTGTGGCTTTCTCTATCCCTTAACTTTTAAACTGTCAGTGTCTTTATATTTAAAGTGGGTTTCTTGTAGATAATATACAGTTGGGTCTTTTTTTAATCCACTCTGAAGTTTCCATCTCTACAGTTAGTATATTTAGGTCATTCACATTTAAAGTAATTATTGATATAGTTGGATTAATAACGTATTTATAACTGTTTTCTACTTGTTCTTTTCTTAATATTTCCCTCTTTTTCCTGCCTTCTCTGCTTTTAATTGAACATTTTATATCATTATTACAGCTCCTGAGCTGTAAATACCTTTACCTCTCTTCCCCAAGACCTGTTCATGCCCCCATTTAGGCTGGGACTCCCAGATTCCTCTCCTGCGCAGATTATCTGCTAAGCCTCAGACCATTAATTAACCACAGTGCAACATCTCTACCTTGGACTCCCTAGCCCCTCTTCTATGAGGGGCCCTTTCCAAAAACTTTCTACCCTCACTTGAAAGCTGTTTCCATGGATGGGATCACCACCTCCAGGGCATCCCTAACAGGGCCACTGGTGTCACCCAGATGCACCCCTTGCTCTCATTGCCACATGCAATGATTCATCTCCAAGGTTCTGTTGGTCATCCCTCAAATGCCAGTTCAGGGTACCCCCTGCCATGTCTCAATATTCAGCTGTCACTTCATTATCACTGTTAATATTGTGGATGTTAGGAGAGGCCCTGAAGGATTGAGAATTTTCAATGTGGCCCTCATATGTGTGGGTACCTCCATGTACCTTCTTGCATGTGACCTTAGCCCTGATTGCTAATACCTACCCCTCTGGGTAAAATGCAAAATGCCCAACAATGACTGCTAATCCGCAAGAACATTCCCTACCTCTCCTAGAACCACCTTTGACCAATGATTCCCAAACTGGCTGAATGCAGGCTGACTCTTCCTGTAAGACCTGTAAAGTCCTTGCCCTACCGCCCTGGTCAGATTGCTACTTCCAGGCCTTCCCGGTGGGCATTTCAAAGCAAAGGCTTCTGCTATTTGGTTCAAGCTATTCTCTTCCCACCATGTGTCCCATTGTGCTCACATCCAATCATCAAATATGGGCAAGTCTCTAGGTTGTGCCGAGATGTGCACTCTGGCTCCCTGTTCTGACCCCCATCAGTGCATCATGATGGAGGGAGTTTTGTTCTCTCCAAGCCAGGGGCTTCCTGTCTTATCACACTCAATCCATGAAAACTGTGTGATGGCAGCATGTGGCCTGTACACCAGGCATTGGGGCACCTCTATCACATGCCTGTCTCACAAGTCTCCATAGAGTATTTGTGTCACCATACTTGCTGTGGTATGTCAGTACCTCCATCCTGTCTCACAGATCATTGGTGTGTTTTGCATGTCAGTTGAATGTGTCTCATGTCTGTCACACATCTTTTCTTTATGGATGTGGTATATGTGTCTGGGTCCTGGCTGTGTTGAAGAGTGTAAACATCCCAACATGTCACACAGTGTCCCAAGGGTATGTGGGAAGATTCCAAGGTTGTATTTAGGTATATCACAAACCCATCACACACAATCCCCAAATATATGTGTATGACTCTAGATTGTGCTGCAGTATCGCTACACACCTGGTACATTTAGTACCTGACATATTTGTGTGTTTCTAGACTGTGCTTCAGTGTGCTAGCAAAACACACTGTCACACCACATTTCCAGGTGTGTCACCATCACACATCTGTCATATTTGTGTATCTCCAAGTGTTACCATTACATGCCTGTCTGCCAGGAGCAGACCCCAATTATCCATCTCTTCAATATTTAGTTTACAGGAAAGATGGGAGAAGGGTAAGTACACTAAATCAGAAAGGTGCAAGAAACCAAATCTTGAATGAGATCTATTCTAATGGACAAGTGACCCAGCAACTTCAACAAATAAGGAATAAAAGGAGGTAACTGGCAGCTATTGGTTAGCAGACTTATGAAACATACCTATTAAAAGTCATATGGATACATTTTGGATGCTAATCACAATGAATTACCTTAAAAAACAAACATATTTTGGAAATAATTGAGAAAACTGAGTACTGATAACATATCTTACAAGATTTTAAAGTATTTTTATTTTGTGTGATAAAGCCCTTACATTTTGGAAACACATCATGAAGAGGTTATGAATTAAATGACATGATGTGTATGATTATAAATAACTCAGTAATAAGCATGGGGATAGATGAATCAAGAATGGCCATGCAGTGATAAATAATGGAAGACTGGGGAATAGTTCATGAGGCATCATAACAGTCCTGTCCAGCTATATACATATATATATATATAAAATACCTATTGCAAAAGGGAGATTATATCCTTGTAGTAATAATTTTATGTTAATAAGAACGGGTTAAAAAGAACAGAAGGAAATATTTTGGTTTCAGGAGTGTAAGCATATATCAAAAACATCAAACTGTACACTCTATGTGCAGTTTAACTGAATCATACCCAATAAAGCTGTTAAAAAACCAAAGGTACTAAATACTCAAAACTTGTCCTTCCTAGTCATTTTACTGTTATCTGTGTTCTTGGGTTTATTTATGGCAACTCTATCAGTATGGTGGAAAAAAATATAATGATGAGCTACTGTGCCTCTCTTCTCTTTCCATGTTCAGTGACATCATGTTGGAATCTTGAAATTGGCCACTGTGGGGACCTGCCAGGTGTAAAGGTGAGATGGCTTCTACAACAGAAACTTGCAGTGACATATCTGGCAAGGGACCTGGACAGGCTAGCAAGTGCAAGACAGCTCCTGAAAGCTTGCCACAAACTTGGAACTTATGGAGAATCTCCTCACTGTGGATGTTCATTTATAAAAGGTTCAACATCAGGCAGATGTCTTCCTCACAAAGGCTCTCCTCCAGTGTCACTATACTGAACAAGGAGATTGCATATTCCCTGTATGTGTATGGTGACTCCTCTCTGTGAATTTCCTGCTGCCTAATGAGGTCAAACTATCAGCTGAAGGCTTTCCTACATTCACTATACTCACAAGGTCTTTCTGTAGTGTGGACTTTTCTGGTGCTGAACGAGGTTAGACCTTTAGATGAAGATTTTCTTAATTCGCCATACTCATAAAGCCTATCTGATTGAATACTTGGTGCTGAATCAGAGAAGATCTTTGACTGAAGGCTTTCCCACATTCACGGCACTTGTAAAACCTTTCTCCACTGTGGATTTTCTCATGCTGAACAAGGACAGACCTTTGGCCTAAAGTCTTCTCTTCAGACAAGCTTTCAGTGATAAATCAGAGCAGATCTTGAACTGAAAGCTTCTCCACATTTGCTCTATTTCATGAGGCCTTTTTCTAGTGTGCAATCTCCAGTGCTTTGGCTAAAGAATTCCCCACATTCTTTACATTCATAAGGCCTTCCTCTAACGTGAACTATCCAATATTTAATGAGGCTGAAACTTTCCTAGAGACTCTCCCATACTCATTGCATTCAGAAGGTCTTTCTCCAGTGTGAAATCTCTGGTGTGCAATAAGGCTGGAGCTTTGGCTAAAGGATTTCCCATATTCATTTCATTAATAAGGCCTTTCTCCAGTGAATTCACTGGTGAGAACAGGTCTGTATTTGCAAGCTGAAGACTTTCCCACATTTGTGGAAAGCCTAAGTCCTTTTTTCATTGTGGACTCTCTGGTGCTAAACAGGCGTGTGTTTGTGGTTGAAGGCTTTCCTGAAGTTGTCACACTTCTAATCATTTTTCCTACTGTGAACAGCCTCCCCACACTCAGTGCTGCTGTGTGGCTTCTTCTGTTGTAAGTGGCCTGGTGCTATAAGAGGTCCAAACGGACCAGGAAGCACTTCCCAACTTTGTTACAGGTGAAGGAATTCCTTGGCACATGGAATGTGTAGCTCTTCACAAACGAGGCCCTGCCACATCACTTCTGAAAGTTTTTCTCTACAGTGCTGCTTCTGGTGAAGGTTTACACTGAAAGAATTGTTTCCCACATGCTCCATAAGTGTATGGTTTTTGTCTGGGATGTGTGCCCCTTTCCTCAGCCAAGTGCAAAATGTCTTTCAAGACAGAGACACCTGTCTCACAGGGGTGGGCTTTCTGGGGAAAGGGACCTGCTTCGGGAGTCCTGACCTGTGATATTCTTTCTACAGAAACACTCTGCTCAGAAGGTGCCTCCTCATCTTCCTCTTCATGCCAATAACCTGAAATCAAAGAAATACAGGTGAAGTGAAGTTGGCTCTGGTGGGAAGGGGCAACCCCAATCACAAATGTGCATCTGATACACTAATGAACGACTGTACGTGAGTCCATAGGATTATTGTCAGGAGGAGGGAATTAGAGTCAGGTTGAGAAGTAGCTGCTGTGCAGTAATGGTCCTCTAAAGGTCACAGCATGGGGGAAATGAAGGATACAGCGAAGGACCAAGTGAAGGAGAAAGGATGGGGTGCAACACGAAGAGGAGAGCCAGGTCTACAACTCACTCTGAATGGTTTTCAGCACTTGCCTGCTGATGACACAGGAGTGTTGTGCAGAAGGATGTATATGAGCCCAAGAAAACACAATTGCATCCGAGTAGCTCTTGTTCAAAGACTACTTAAAGATATGTGCACATCTCACAACATAGTATGTGTGGTGCAATGGTAGAGAACACTGTGAGATGGAGCAGTGGAGAAGGATGGGTGAGATGTGGAATCCACTGTGAGAACTGAGGATTCACCCTGGGCTGAGAGTCAGTGTAGAAATGACAAGTTGGCAAAGTGTCAAGAATGAAGAAGGAAAGGTAGAAATGAGGTGTGGCCACTGGCACCAAAATAGTAATGGAAACAGAACGGAGTTATGGTATGAAGTGAACACAACCCTGATGTCACATCCTCTTACCTGCTACTCAATAGGGCCAGGGACCCTCTGAGCCCATTTTGTGGAGCTGGAATCATGCCCACCCTAAGAGGCACCCATAGCTCTTCCCCTATCCCCAGGTGAACATAGTACCTGGATGATGCAAGTTCTAAGGAGAAGACTGGACAGGTGAGTGGCCAGCACTGGCCAGAGCAACTCATAGGAAAGAAAACTCAACATTACCAAAAAACCCTCAGAGGAGGATCTTGCAAGAATAGCCCGTGGGGGACTTCCCTTGTGGCGCAGTGGTTAAGACTCTGAGCTCCCAGTGCAGCAGGCCCGGGTTCGATCTCTGGTCAGGGAACTAGATCCCACATTCATGCTGCAACTATGAGTTCGCATGCCACAACTAAGGAGCCAGCGAACCGCAACTAAGGAGCTCACCTACTGCAACTAAGACCCAGTGCAACCAAATAAATAAATAAAATAAATATTAAAAAAAAAAAGAATAGCCCATGGGCCACAAAAGTAGCGACCATGTCAGTGACTGCGATTACTAGCATAGGCAGATATAAGGATACATCAGCTAGGGGAAGGGAGTAGACCCTAGGGCAGAGGCGTCACCTGGCCAGAGAAAGGGAAAGCAAGGTGAGGTCCCAAAGGCTAACTTTGACTCCTGACTCCTTCCCTGCAAGGCTTTGGGGCAGCAGGTATTGGGGCTAAGTGGGAAAAGGACGGTACAAACAGCTCAGCCCTAGCAACCAGAGCACCTACCCGGGGAACTGGGGAAGAAAGCAGTGCCCATGGTCCTGATGTGAGAAAGACTAATCTGTTCCTGGGGAAAAGGAAAAGGTATTGGGGCAGGTATGAGGGCCTTACCTAAAGAGGCCATAAGTGCAAAGTTCTCCAGCATCACATCGCAGTATAGGAGTTTCTGAGCCTCATTAAGGAGAGCCCATTCCTCCCAGGAGAAGTAAACTGCCACGTCCTCAAAGGTTATACTGCCCTGCCATGATAAGGAGAAAGGAAACCATGAACAGCCTCTCTCTCAAGGACCTCCAATCCATACCTCCACATATCCAGCCCACACTCACACTTCCCCCCAGCTCCACAACTCAGATGAGGTATCGGACCCTGGTGCCATTTGTGCCTACTCTCTCCTCATGGCCCCGTTAATTACTGTGTCTGGCCCTTGGCAACATTAGGCAGGTGGGCACATGGATGCCATCAATATCTGGACCTGCCATGCAGGAATTCTCCCAGATGGTGCCTCCCAAGCACCACCTGGGCCCAAACTTGGGTCCACCTTCATCCTTCAGTCCCCAATACCAGGACCCTGGCGACATCAATTCATACTTCTTCTCCACATGCACATCGTTCTTTAAACTGTGCCTCTCCTGCATCTCCAGACCCCACAGCCACCACCACCACCACCTCCCTGCCCCGTGCACGTGGGGAGACCATAAATCTCTCCCTGGCTTCCCCGTGTGTTACTTCCCTCATGGCATCAAGATTATGCAAATGCAAACAGGATTCAGTACTACTCCAGACCCTCAATGGCTCCTGCTGCCAGGGCAGCCTTGAATCCTGCTATGAAAGCCTCAATTCCTGGTTTATTGCTTGTGTCACCCCCCGGCCATTCAGAACCATATGCAGACTTCAGATCCCACTGGTCCTCTTCCACTTCTGTGTTGCACTTGCTATCCCCTTATTAGTCACAACCCTCCTCTAACCCTCATTCAGAGACCAACCTCAGGGCTCCCTTCCCCCAGCTTAGTGACTCTATCAGACAACCACATTTTCCCCTGAGCTAATCCACCAGCCTGACGGAAACACTCCAGTGTCACCAAAAATCCTGGTAAGTCCATAGATATGTGAATAGGAATCAGCCTCAGCCTCATGTTTCCTCAATTATACCTAGGCCTCTGCATCCATCTCAGTGTCTACCCTACCCTTGGAAGTCCTGACCACCTGCCAGACCATCCTCTTCTCAAATCCCCTTTCATGGCCGGTTCTCTCCCTCAACTGTGCTTGTGACGCATACCACCCCTAACCAGGTGCTCTAACAAGAGACCCAGTCCTGGGGCGCCACCTTCCCTTTCCTGGACTGCTAATAGCATTACCCCCATAACCTGAAGATTCCTCCTCCCAAGTGTGATCCACAGCTCCACCTCCTCGTTTTTTAATTAATTAATTAATTTTTGGCTGTGCTGGGTCTTCGTTGATGCGTGCAGGCTTTTTCGAGTTGCAGCGAGCTGGGGCTACTCCTCGATGCAGTGCGCAGGCTTCTCATTGCAGTGGCTTCTCTTTGTTGCAGAGCAACAGCTCTAGAGTGCAGGCTCAGTAGTTGTGGCGCATGGGCTTAGGTACTCTGAAGCATATGGGATCTTCCCGGAACAGGGCTCAAACCCGTGTCCCCTGCATTGGCAGGTGTATTCTTTTTTTTTTTTAACATCTTTATTGGAGTATAATTGCTTTAAGTGGTGTGTTAGTTTCTACTGTATAACAAAGTGAATCAGCTATACATATCCCCATATCCCCATATCCCCTCCCTCTTGCATCTCCCTCCCACCCTCCCTATCCCACCCCTCTAGGTGGTCACAAAGCACCGAGCTGATCTCCCTGTGCTATGCGGCTGCTTCCCACTAGCTATCTACCTTACGTTTGGTAGTGTATATATGTCCATGCCTCTCTCTCACTTTGTCCCAGCTTACCCTTCCCCCTCCCCATGTTCTCAAGTCCATTCTCTACGTCTGCGTCTTTGTTCTTGTCCTGCCCCTAGGTTCCTCAGAACCATTTTTAAAAAATATTCCATATATATGTGTCAGCAAATGGTATTTGTTTTTCTCTTTCTGAGTTACTTCACTCTGTATGACAGTCTCTAGGTCGATCCGCCTCACTACAAATAACTCAGTTTCATTTCTTTTTATGGCTGAGTAATATTCCAATTGTATATATGTGCCACATCTTTATCCATTCATCTGTTGATGGACACTTAGGTTGCTTCCATGTCTGGCAGGCGGATTCTTAACCACTGCGCCACCAGGGAATTCCCTCCACCTCCTCTTGGATACACAGAGTAGCCACCACCATTTGGATGTCTCCACCCTGAACCATTCCCTGGAGTTTCAGACATTTATGTCCAGCTGCCAACTTGATGCCTTCAAGCAGTATTCTCTGAAACATCTCAGATTCTTAACATGGCTAATAAAACCCCAAACTCCAAATAGTCCCATTGAAAATTATTGCCAACCTTCCTTTCTTCCTTCCAAAACCTCAGGGTAATCCCTGACTCCTACCTTTTTCTCTCTCACCCTCAACATTAGAAAATCCAGTCAGCCATACACAAAAACAGGTCCAGAATCCAAACACTTCTCCCACTTCCATGGCCACCACACTGTCCAGTCACCACCAATACTCATCTGGACTATTGCAGTAGCCTCATCCCTGGTCTTCCCGCTTCCTCCCTCACTCCCTCAAATCTGTTCTCCACTCTGCAGCCAGAGAGAGCCTGCTAAGACCTGAGTGACATAACCTCATTGTTCTCATCCCATTGCTCCCATCCCTCCAGGAAAACATCCAACTTCTCAGGCTACCGTTCCAGGCCTGACTCTTCCTCTCCTGACTGCCACAAAGGAAAGAGAAACACCGAACACTCCCAGCTCAGACTCACCTTCCAGCACTTGGACATGCTGCTACCTGTGCCTGGGATAAACTACCACACCTCATTCCCGTGGTTGCCAGACATAGGAATTATTTCGTATAAACTCTGGCCTAGGGTTTGGCGTTTCTCAAGAGTCCCCAGGCCAAAGGGCTAGGAGAGTGGCAGTCTGAGTCCTAGAGCATCACAGTCCCAGAGAACATGTGTGTGTGAGGAGGTTGGGACTGGTGAGAGCCCACTCACCTGTGTAGGGTCCTTAAGCGCTTCTATGGCCATGGAACCTGTGGGAAGAGGGAAAGTGTGAGAAGCAAGCCACCATGGAAGGGCTCCATGGGCTCAGGCCTCCCTTGTACCCTTGCATAGCCCTGGAACCAAGTGACCTTGGGCTTACTGTACCCTGGCCTTCAGTAATGCCTCTTACCAGTTGTGTGACTTTGGAGAAGGACTCACACTTCCTGTGACTCACTGTCCTCACCACCCCTTTTCCAGTTTGGGGGAAACTTGAAAAACCCTAACTCAGACCATGGTCCTCCTTTGTTCACAAGCCTCCATGGTTCTAAGCACCGTAAGAACCTAGGCACACCTCCTCCACCTGCCATTCCAGGCGTGACTCCCCTTCACACTCTGTTCTGTACAGACACAACATGAAGCCCAGGTTTCCCCAACAGTCCTGGACCAGTAGCCCCTCCAAGCCTTTGCACATGATCCCTCTGCTTGTAACACTCCCACACCTCATCCCACTGACTTTCAGAAACGGGGACATCACCCACAAGGGCCCCCTCTCACACCCCTGCAGGTGCTGGATGCTCGGGCCTAGGCTTCAGTGATCTGAACAGGCTCCCAATATTTGGGGCTTTAGGATTCAAAAGTGGGGGTGGTTCGGGTGAAGGCCTGAAGGTCTCAGCACCAACTTGTGTCAGGTCCATCAGTGAGGCTTCTGAGAACTGAGCCTGTGGGCGGACAGTGACGGGAGTGACGGGTGACCAGGGTGGGGACTCCAACACTTCCAGCCCAGCCCCGACGTGCAGTCCCCCTCCGAGCCTCAGATTCACCTCTTTGCAGTGAGGACAACACTTTCTCTCGACCTTTCAGCCTCCCGTTGCCTCCAACCTGACCCAGCGATCGGGAGCTACCGATCAAGTAAACCAGACCGAAGCCAGTCAAAATGACCGCCACGAAGTGAGGCCGGAAGTCCCGCCCCTATCTTTCACGCCAAGCACGGATTGCCCCTGTCCTGTGCCTTCATTGGATCAGCGCTGCTGCCGCTCTGCGCAGAGCGCTCTGGGTAATATAGTCGCAGCTCCTTATGCGGTAAAGGGCGCGTGCCTCATCCCCTGCAAGCCACAGAAAAGGCGCTTTGCTTTTTCTCAAAGGGAAGGCACCCGGATTTCTGGGCAGTGTTGTCAGCAATCGAGCCAACACCAAAGTGTTGATACATATTATTTCATAGTCCATCAAGCTCAGCATGCTCCTAGAGGCTAAACATATTATTTCCAATGCTCCAAAGGCTACAAATCCAAATGGAATTATCATTCCATGGTGTCACTGAGACCCAAAGTGCTTCCACACCTAGCTGTTATCTAGGATGTTCCACACCTAGGATAGGATGTTATCTCCAAATGTGATTCTTTTTCATTCTTGAAAATACTGAGCATTCCCTTCCAGCTTAGAGGGAAAACTGAAGAGGACATGTAGAGTTACCAAAATGGTGAAAATGAACAGGGATCTATGGTGGTATGTTCATTCACTGCTCTAACAAATGTTCAGTGAACATCTGTTCTAGGCACATGGAAGACATCATGAAACAATTGAGACAAAACCTCCTGCCCTCACGGGGCTTATATTATTTTCGAGGAAGACAGGCAACATGAAAGAAGAAATACTAAATTATATAATAAGTAGAATGGGTAGGAGTGATTGTGTGCTGAGAAGTAGGGAGATAGGCTGTAATATTACACAGTGCAGTAAGGGAGGTCTCTTTAGTAAGAGGATAATTGAGTAAACACTAGAAGGAGATGAGGAATGAGCCATGTAGGGTTTTTTGTTTTCTTTTTAAGTTCCAGGCAGAAGAAACAAGTGGCTTGGGGCCTTCTGTGGGTGTAGCTTGGCCGGGGTTTGTGAACACCTGCATCCTGGGGCTTCCTCACAGGGTCCCTTATCAGTGGAGGGACTAGGACCCCCAGGTGGCCATTTCTGTTTTACACACTGCAGAGACCTTCAGGAATGTTGGTGAGAACGCTGGGGTCTGCCCCTTGGAGTGAGCAAACCTCCAGCCCTGTGGACTGGGGCCTGGCACAGCATGCAGCATTGCCTTTCCTGGAACACTGCTTCTCTGAGTTTGATCTTTGAACCAGAAGCAACCGCATCACATGGGAACTCTTTAGAAGTGAAACTTCTCATTTGTGAACCCAGAACTACTGAATCAGACACTCTGGGGTTAAGGAGAAGTCACAAGTCAGGATGGCTGCTGCTGGCAGGCTGGCCCCTCCTCGGGCGCCTCCTGGCGGCTGCTGGTCAAGGTTGGGACTCGGCCTAGGAGCCAGCATGGAGCACTCGGCCTGTGGAGGGAGAAGTGGAGGCAACCTCTGGAGCCAAAGGTCAAGACTTAGTCCCCTGGGCGGAAAGCGGGACGCAGCTCCTGACCAACTGAGTGATGGGGACTCAGCTTCTGAGACCAGGTGCTGAGAGGAGCCAGGGACTCAGGCTGGTTTCCTACCCTGGGAAAGCACCCCTGAGAGGACTAAGCATCCTCTCAGGGGCCTGTCGGTTCTCCCTACTAGCAGGAGACCGATTAGCTACAAGAACTGACAGGGAAAGTTAAAAAGAACTTTAAAACGAGTTGAAGAGGAAGTTTCCATCTGCTGTGGGTCAGCTGTGCCTGTGACAAGTTCCTCTGAACCCCTCTACCAGCAGCCACCGGCCCTCTGGAGAAGGGGCATGCATGCTGGGGCACAGGGTTACTTCTAAGGTGTGGTCTCTCTGGAGTCTCCACTGAACACCCAGGGTGTTCAGGGAGGAGGTCTCTCCCCTCTGGCTGCTCAGGATTCAAATGAATCTCACACTGTAGACCTCTGCAACCCCCATTCAGTGCTCAGCCCCCAGCAACTGTTCTCACCAGACCTTATAGAATCTTGTCCAGGGAATTCCCTGGCGGTCCAGTGGTTAGGACTCTGTGCTTCCAGTGTAGGGGCATGGGTTTGATCCCTGGTCATAGAATTAAGACCCCACAAGCAGAGTGGCCAAAAAAAAAAAGCCAGGGGAACCCATACAGATTTCTGTGGCTGCTTCTCTATGCATATCCCATTTTATGGGAGGCCTACACACAATTGCCTGAGCAGCCGGAAGCTCTGATCTCTGTTGATTCCACCCTATCCTCTCTGGCCTGCACTTCCAGGAATAGTTGTTTTGGAAAATGGGGAACCGGGTGGGAAGAGTAACCGATTGCTTTGATTTGACCAGATTGTCTTGCTTTTAGCACTGAAAGTCCCAGGTACTGGGAACACTCTTCCCATGACAAAAGTCTCAGTGTTCAGTGATTGGTACAGGAGTTTATAGCAAAGTACGAAACTCATACAGTGGCCAAAAAATATGGGCTGAAAGCAAAAGTTTTATTTTTTTTTGGTATTGTTTTTTTTTGCAGTACACGGGCCTCTCACTGTTGTGGCCTCTCCCTTTGCGGAGCACAGGCTCCAGACACGCAGGCTCAGCGGCCATGGCTCACGGGCCCAGCCACTCCGTGGCATGTGGGATCTTCCCGGACCGGGGCACGAGCCCGTGTCCCCTGCATCGGCAGGCAGACCCCCAACCACTGCGCCACCAGGGAAGCCCTGTAAAAGTGTTTTTAATGTCAAATAGATATGGTATAGATGATCTGTTTTCTGTAGTTGCTGTAGCTGACCCAGTTCACACCTGAATAATTTTATGGTGAAGCATCATATATGAATTTTACCTTAACTTCATTATACCTAATGTATATAATTAATCAATGAAGCCACAGAAAATGAAGCAGTTTCCTTATCCACATTGATCTCACCCCATCTCACAGTCAGAACTACCTCACAGAGCAGTGAGCATTCGCTGACCTGCTCTAAATTCTGTCTCAGTTCTTTCTTCTTGAGTGTCTGTCCCTGTATTTGTTTTCTATCATTGCTGTAAAAAAAAATTACCACGAACTTAGCAGCTTAAAACAACACATCTTTCACAGTCTCTGTAGATCACAAGTTCGAGGGCTCAACTAGGTCTTCTGCATAGGGTCTCACAAGACCAAAAATCAAGGTATTGGCTAGGATGGCAGTTTTCATCTGGGGCCCTGGGTGCTCTTCCAGGATCATTGTTTTTGTTTTGTAAAATTCATTTCTTGCGCATGGTTTCCATGTGATCTCCTTGATTTTCAAATTAGCAACAGTGGGTTGAGTGCTTCTCTCATGCTTTGACTCTCTCTTTTTTTCCTCTTTTACCACCAGCCAAAGTTATCTGCTTCTAAGGGTTCATGAGATTAAAATAGGCCCACCCAGACAATCTAGGAAAATCTCCTTATTTGAAGGTCAGTTGATTAGTAATTTTACTTACATATGCAAAGTCTCATTACCATGTAACCTAATATATTCATGGGAGTAACACCAGGAGGCAAAAGATAATAGGTTCCAAAATTCTGCCTACCGCAGTTCCCTTTTATCTGTCAGCTTATCTGTATCTGTATATCCATATCTATCTATAGGTTCTATAGCAGATTTTATATTTTCTTTACAGTAGGTCTGGAACTATTTATATGAATTTAGTAACAATTTATCCACACAACTCAGCTTTCCTCATGTCAATTTAGAACATGAGAAAACTTATTATTACAGGCTCTGGATGCCAGCCACCACTGCACAGCACAACCTGACTCAAATTATGGTTTGTTGGACTTTCAGACAATGGTCTTAATCATAATAGTTTGCTTCCAAGTAATTCTGATTATCCCTGGTTTTGAAAACAAATGAATCATTTTGGGGAAAGTTTTAATTTTATTTCACTCACTTTTATGGATTTATCTTTCTACTTTACCTAATATTCCCCTGGGGCTTCATATGCTGGGTCTGTGAGGAATTAATACTGACTTCTGTTGACATCTCACTCCTATCCATGATGACGAACAGACCTGGGACTTAAGCCTAATACCCAGCCTTTTTTTCTTTTTAATCAACGTTCCATTTACACAATTCTTTTCCTTCATGTTTTCATTACAGTAAGTCAGGTATTTTTTTTTTAGCTGCATTAAAATTCACACGTTCTGTCTGTTTTCATATGGTGGTTGCACTTAATGTAAGAACCACACTTACATTTATCCCGATGTTTCCCTTAAAGAAAACTTAGTATGTGCATTAGTTTGCCAGGGCTGCCATAACAAAGTTCCACATATTGGGTGGTTTAACCAACAGAAATTTATTTTTTCACACTTTCTGGAGCCTGGAAGTCCAATATTAAGGTATTGGAAGGTCGGTTCCTTTTGAGGCCTCTCCTTGGCTCTCTGTGTCCTCACGTGGTTGTCCTTCAGTCCATGTTGTCTGCGTCCCGATCTCCTCTTCTTATAGGGACACCAGTCATATTGGAGTAGGGCCCACCCCTATGACCTCATTTTACCTTAATTATCGCTTTAAAAGCCCTATCCCCAAATACAGTCACATTCTGAGGTACTAGGGGTTAGGACTTCCAACATATGAATTTGGGGGAAACACAGTTTCACCCATAGCATTGTGAATTGGGCACACACATAGGAAATTTTAAAATATTTATGTAGGTTTTAACGAACCTTTCTAAAGTTGATACCTATGTAACTAACTACCACTAAAGACAATACAAAAGAATATTAGCAGTGCCCATAGTCCTGAGTGATCCATTCCAGTCACAATGGGATCTTCCCCCAACACCAAGAGGAATCCCATATCCTAATTTGAAAAGTAGGTATTACCTGACTTTTGAATAGTTCTTACTATGGCTTATGAGCCCTAAAAATAGAATTTGATTGTGGCTGTTATTGATCTTTATATGAATGGAATCATATATTATGTGTTCTGTTTGCCCTTATATCTTCTTCACAATAAATGCTTTTAAGATTTGCCCATGTTGGGACTTTCCTGATGGCACAGTGACTGGGAACCTCCCTGCCAGTGCGGGGGACAGGGGTTCGATCCCTGGTCCGGGAAGATCCCACATGCAGTGCCACAACTAAGCTCATGTGCCATAACTACTGAGCCTGTGCCCTAGAGCCTGAGAGCCACAACTACTGGGCCTCTGCGCCACAACTACTGAAGCCCGCATGCCATGGAGTCCGAGGGCCGCAGCTGTGGAGCCCAAGTGCCACAACTACTGGAGCCCGTGCGCTCTGGGGCCTGCATACCACAACTGCTGAGCTCACGTGCTGCAACTGCTGAGGGCTGCACGCCTGGAACCTGTGCTCTGCAACAGGAGAGGCTGCCACGATTAGAGGCCTGCACACTGCAGTGAGGAGTGACCCCCACTCGCCGCAACTAGGGAAAGCCCCTGTGCAGCAAGGAAAACCCAACGCAGCCAAAATAAATAAAGATTTGCCCATGTTATTCCATGTACCTGTGTATCATCCATTTAAATTGCTGTTGAGCAAGCAATTTATCTATCCATGCTACTGCTGACGCACCTTTGTATTGCTTTCAGTTACCAGTAATCAAAAGGATGCTGCTGTGAAAGTTTCTGTCCGTGTATTCTGGTGCACATAAAAGAACGCATCTTTTATAGCAGAAGACACACTTTTCTTAAGGACTCTTCATTGGGAAGATACAAATATCTTAAATATTTATGAACTTAATAGAGGAACTTAAAATATATAAGGCAAAATAAATGATAATATACAAATTACAATTATAATTGGAGATGTTAACATTTCTTTCTCATGAATAGTTAGAACAAGTAGACAAAAACCAAATGAGTACAGAAATTTTATTTTGACTTAATTGCATTTGTAAACAATATACCCAAAATTATTTGAACACACATTCTTTTTCAAGTGAACATAGACTATTCCCAAAGATAGGCATATACTGTGTGAAAAAATAAGTCTCAGCAAATTTCAAAAGATTAAACACATACAATGGAATTAAAGTAGAAACCAAAAACTAATGTATCTAGAAAGTTCTTAAATATATATATATATTTTTTACATCTTTATTGGAGTATAATTGCTTTACAGTGGTGTGTTAGTTAAAATGTTTTATCTTCTTCTTTTGATCCCTTGATCATTATGTAGTGTCCTTCCTTATCTCTTCTAACAGTCTTTATTTTAAAGTCTATTTTATCTGATATGAGCATTGCTACTCCAGCTTTCTTTTGATTTCCATTTGCATGGAATATCTTTTTCCATCCCTTCACTTTCAGTCTGTATGTGTCCCTATGTCTGAAGTGGGTCTCTTGTAGACAGCATATATATGGGTCTTGTTTTTTATCCATTTAAGTAGTCTGTGTCTTTTGGTTGGAGCATTTAATCCATTTACATTCAAGGTTATTATCAATATGTGTGTTCCTATTACCGTTTTCTTAATTTTGGGGGGTTTGTTTTTGTAAGTCTTCTTCTTCTCTTGTGTTTCCCACCTAGAGAAGTTCCTTTAGCATTTGCTGTAAAGCTGGTTTGGTGGTGCTGAATTCTCTTAGCTTTTGCTTGTCTGAAAAGCTTTTGATTTCTCTGTTGAATCTGAATGAGATCCTTGCTGTGTAGAATAATCTTGGTTGTAGGTTTTTCTCTTTCATCACTTTAAGTGTATCCTGCCACTCCCTTCTGGCCTGCAGTGTTTCTGCTGAAAAATCAGCTGATAACCTTATGGGGATTCCTTTGTATGTTATTTTTTGCTTTTCCCTTGATGCTTTTAATATTTTTTCTTTGAATTTAATTTTTGTTAGCTTGATTAATGTGTCTTGGTGTGTTTCTCCTAGGGTTTATCCTGTACGGGACTCTCTGTGCTTCCTGGACTTAGCTGAGTATTTCCTTTCCCATGGTAGGGAAGTTTCCACTCTAATCTCTTCAAATATTTTCTCAGACCCTTTCTTTTTCTCTTCTTCTTCTGGGACCCCTATAATTTGAATGTTGGTGCGTTTAGTGTTGTCCTAGGGGTCTCTGAGATTGTCTTCAATTATTTTCATTCTTTTTTCTTTATTCTGCTCCTTGGCAGTTATTTCCACAATTCTGTCTTCCAGCTCACTTATTCGTTTTTTGCCTCAGTTATTCTATTGGTTCCTTCTAGTGTATCTTTCATTTCTGTTATTGTGTTGTTCATCTCTGTTTGTTCTTTAGTTCTTCTAGATCTTTGTCAAACATTTATTATATTTTCTCAAACTGTGCTTCCATTCTATTTCTGAGATTCTGGATCATGTTTACTGTCACTACTCTGAATTCTTTTTCAGGTAGGCTGCCTATTTCCTCTTCATTTATTTGGTCTTGTAGGTTTTTACCTTGCTCCTTCATCTGTGACATAGTTTTTTGTCATCTGGTTTTTTTTTTTTTTTTTTTTTTTTTTTGGGGGGGGATCAGGGTAATTTTATTTTATTTTTTTTACATC
>NW_020185321.1:4574846-4586340 GCF_003031525.2 Neophocaena asiaeorientalis asiaeorientalis
TTTTTTTTTTTTTTTTGATGGGTGGGACTGTGTTCCTGTCTTACTGGTTGTTTGTAGGCCAGTCACTCAGGGGTTCCTCCCATCTCCTTGGGCATTGAGGTCCCCCACCAGTGTCTGGTTGGTGCCCTAGTTGTGGGGAGATGCAAACTCCATGTCCTCCCCCATTGCCATCTTGACCTATAGACAGCAGATATTGTTTCGAGAATGGTTGGTGGTGTCCTTGAGTCTGTTACAGTTCAGTAAACCTCAAGTTCTCTGTAATGCAGGAACATGTCTGAAACCACATCAATAATGACCAACCCCCTCCATTTTGACTGCATGTACCACAGTTACTCCATTTTGATTTTTAAATACATTATTTTCTTTAATGGTGAAAGCAGATCTACAATGCATGTTGGACAGACCTCAAAACAGGATGTTCTAGTTAGCATGAAGTTCAAGCCAAATCTCATATAAGCTAGAATGACTTCCCATACCTCAATATGTGAAAATTGCTTCCATCACCTTCTGCTTTGGAGGAGTGATCCAGGTGCTTTCTGGCTCAGCCTCAGTGGGCTGCCAGAAAGTTCAGCAAAGGAAGAGCTTCATGAAGGCCATTGGCCAGTTCTCCAACCTCACTGAAAACAGAGAAGAGGCAGGGAAGAAAGGTGTTAGATATGCTGTCAGGAATTCTCTACCCACATCTCCAGTTGTAGACTCTGTAAACAAAATTCCAATGTTCCTATTGCTGCCACTGCCACTGCCATTGTTTTGGGGTCCAGGTGAGCTGCCCCAACCTCCTAAGCTTCTTTGAAAGCTTCTTTGATGAATTGAAATGGATATAATATCTGGACAATACAAAGGAGAGGCAACATTATAAATAGTATACAAAATATATAGACGGGCTTCCCTGGTGGCACAGTGGTTGATTCCCTAACCCAGTTCACTCCTATAGCCTTAGAATGGGCCTCTATGACCAGCTGAAGAAAGTGAATGGGTCATTTCCATGTGTAGATGCATTAGAGCCATATTCTGAAACAGCACTGAAAGACAGTGAAGAGAAAAAAATCCCATTTAGTTGAGCTGTAAGCAGAGCACTTGGTCATCCACTTTATGAGGAAGAAGTGGCCTGAAGTAAGGATGTATATAGATTCCTGGGCAGTGGCTAATGGCCTGGATGTCTGGTCAGAAACCTTGAAAGAAAAGAACTGGATGACTGGAGACTGGAAGTTTTGGATAGAGGCATACAGCTGAAATATGGAAGTGGGTATGAAATGTAAAGATTTTCGTATCACAGTTTAACATCCATTGAAAGCATCCACTATGGAGCAGACAATGAACAAACAGATAAAACGACTCAGCCAGTGACAGTAATCTACGTCATCTGCAGCTCTGTAACTAGCACAATGGGCACATGAATGAAGTGCCCAACACAGTAGAGATGGAGTCTAGCCCATCAGCCCAATAACATCAACATATACACATCAAGTTAGCTACTACTGCTAATGGCCAACTCAAGACAAGTCCTTGAGGAGGCAAAATGGCCACTTTGTGGAGTTGTCTATATGTGACCCCTTCCATTCTGGAAGAGTGACCACTTCATCCTCAAAAGAATATGTACCTAGGCAGAACACTCTATGACATAAATCACAGCAAGATCCTTTTTGACCCACCTCCTAGAGAAATGGAAATAAAAACAAAAATAAACAAATGGGACCTAATGAAACTTCAAAGCTTTTGCACAGCAAAGGAAACCATAAACAAGACGAAAAGACAACCCTCAGAATGGGAGAAAATATTTGCAAATGAAGCAACTGACAAAGGATTAATCTCCAAAGTTTACAAGCAGCTTATGCAGCTCAATATCAAAACAACAAACAACCCAATCCAAAAATGGGCAGAAGACCTAAATAGACATTTCTCCAAAGAAGATATACAGATGGCCAACAAACACATGAAAAGATGCTCAACATCACTAATCATTAGAGAAATGCAATCAAAACTACAATGAGGTATCACCTCACGCCAATCAGAATGGTCACCATCAAAAAATCTACAAACAACAAATGCTGGAGAGGGTGTGGAGAAAAAGGAACCCTCTTGCACTGTTGGTGGGAATGTAAATTGATACAACTACTATGGAGAACAGTATGGAGGTTCCTGAAAAAACTAAAAATAGAACTACCATACGACCCAGCAATCCCACTCCTGGACATATACCCTGAGAAAACCATAATTCAAAAAGAGTCATGTACCACAATGTTCGTTGCAGCTCTATTTACAATAGCCAGGACATGGAAGCAACCTAAGTGTCCATCGACAGATAAATGGATAAAGAAGATGTAGCACATATATACAATGGAATATTACTCAGCCATAAAAAGAAACGAAATTGAGTTATTTGTAGTGAGGTGGATGGACCTAGAGACTGTCATACAGAGTGAAGTAAGTCAGAAAGAGAAAAACAAATACCATATGCTAACAGATATATATGGAATCTAAAAAAAAACTGTTCTGAAGAAACTAGGGGCAGGGCAGGAATAAAGACGCAGCCGTAAAGAACGGACTTGAGGACACGGGGAGGGAAGGGTAAGCTGGGATGAAGTGGGAGAGTGGCATGGACATATATACACTACCAAATGTAAAATAGTTAGCTAGTGGGAAGCAGCCACATAGCACAGGGAGATCAGCTCAGTGCTTTGTGACCACCTAGAGAGGTGGGATGGAGAGGGGTGGAGGGAGACGCAAGAGGGAGGAGATATGGGGATATATATACATGTACAGCTGATTCACTTTGTTATAAAGCAGAAACTAACACACCATTGTAAAGCAATTATACTCCAATAAAAATGTTAACAACAAAAATAAAGAATATGTACCTATCCCAGGGATGGGTTTGTTTTCCTGCTCACAGACCGTCTGCTGGCACCACTATCTGTGGCACGTGGAATGTCTCATCTACAGGTATGGAATCCTACACCACATAACATCTGACCAAAGCCCTCTTACAGTACAGGGGTTGAGGAAGTGGACCCAGTACTGTGGAACTTACTGGTCATTTCACATACCATACCTTTAAGAAGCAGCTGTCCCTAAGTTACTGGAATGGCCTACTGAAATCACAGCTGAAGCACCAGCTCAGAGGCCACACTCCACAAGGATGGAGTACCATACTTTGGGATACATTATACGCATTAAATCATTGATATTTCTATGTGGATCCATGTCCCTATGAGGAATAATACATAGGTCTGGGAACCAAGGACTAGAAGCAGAAGTGACCCTACTTACTATCATCAATCCCAATGACCCACTTGGGAGCTTTTTGCTTACAGTACCCACACGTTTAGGATCTTTTTGGTTAGTTGTCCTAATTCTAAAAGAGGTCACTATTGACTGGGATACAGCATAGATCCCTTTGAACTATGAGTTATGGCTGCACCCAGGGAACTTTGGACTCCTTGTGCCCAAGGAATAGGAAGCAGGAATAGTAGTTTTACTACTATTAGATTAACTCAGCAGAGGTAATTGATCTTGATGAGCAGAGGAAGGTAGGACTTCTTTTTACAATGAAGGGGGGAAAAGAATGTGTGTAACTCCAGGGATCACTTAGGTAGCTCTTGATACACCTTGCCCAAATGTTACTGTGAACGGACATGTGAAGAAACCTCAGCCTGTGAAGCGTATGATTACTAAGGGCTCATTCCCCTTTAGAATAAAGGGTTGGGTCACACCCACCACTGTTTGCCACCAAGCCCTGCTGAGGTGATAGCAGAGGGTGAACAAAATGTAAAGTGGATATTAGAAGAGTGAGTACCACTTGTGACCCCCAGGCATATAACAGTAATGGTGTCTGTGGTTCTTTTCATCAACTCAGGAATGGAGGTCCTCAGGAACAATGGAGGAACTGCTCATGAATGTACATGGACAAGTGGATCTGTGCAGCACCAGTGTAGCCATGGAAGTGCCCTGCTCAGATATCCCTTCAAGAGATCCTGTTGGGGCTGGAGCACAGCTGATTGACAGCCTCCAGGTGCTGTGCTCTTAGATCCACCAGAATTTGTTCTAGGTCTCACTTCACCTGGGATGTTCCCATCTAATGATATGCATCACAGAGGTATGAGAACCTTGCCCTTCCTGCCCAGTGGGATAATCTTCTAGAGGGTAAATATGGCCCCAGGATCCCCTATTGTCTTGGTCAAGAATTTCTCCTAACTGTGCTGAGGTGTGAGGCATTTTCTACCCAATCCTTCCTTCTCTCTCTCCTTTCTCATGTGTTCCACATGCATTGAGTTCTGAAAGCTCTGTGTTCCTCTTGTTCCCCTTTATCCTTTGAAGATGTGTTGCCCCCACAAATCTCTTGCAAGTCTCATCCTGTCGTGGTATCTTCTCCTTGGGGGACACTTGCACTGATGTAGCATGTTATATGATGGTTTTGGACAAAATATTATTTCTAGTTATGGTGCTTATACATACTTTACTACCACCATAGCATTTGAAGAAAAATCCTTTCTTCATATTTTTAAAGTACCTGTCCACTTCCACTTGGAAACTGAACAGCATCAGCGGCAAGCTGGCAGTTTTAGAAAGTGAACTTCTAGATCTAAAATGTTTTCATAGATAAGCCATCAATGCTCTCGTTATCTACTATTAGCTTTTAAAACATTTCTGATTTCCTCCCAAAGAATTTGCATATGGAAATCTACAGTTAGATTTGCTACCTGCCACCAGTGGCAGCCCTCACTATCTGAAAGAGCCCAGAAGACCCCATCTCCTTAGTCTAAATTGATCTATTTCTTAAATGATGAATTCAGGAACTCTACTCTCAGATGAAAGGCACTATGTTATAGTTCTATTGTATCAATGCTCTAAAATTCAATTTATGGGTCTACCTCTGAACCTCCAGTATGTAAAGTTTTCTGCTATCTCCGTTTCTGATAGCTTATTCCTGTATTCTCTTACTCTCTTCCTTTACATAGATTGACTTAATTCAACCAAATATGTGGTAATATCAAATTAATCTAACTCTCTGTGTTCTCAGGGAAGCAGACACTGAGATGGCAATGGCCACACATGACATTTATTTGGAATGGTAGCTGTGGGAGGCAGAGAAAGTAAAAGAAATAGATAATCTGAACAGATCAATACTAGCAATGAAATTGAATCAGTAATCAAATACAACAAATAAAAGACCAGGACCATATAGTTTCACAGGGGAATTCTACCAAACACCTAGAGAAGAGTTAATACCTATCCTTTTCAAACTACTTTTAAAAACTGTAAAGGAGGGAACACTTCCAAACTCATTCTACGAGGCCAGCATGACCCTATACCAAACCAGACAAAGACACTACAAAAAAAAGAAAACTACAGGACAATGTCTCTGATGAATATAGGAACAAAAATCCTCAACAAAATATTAGTAAACCATATTCAACAATATATAAAAAGGTTCATATACCATGATCAACTGGATTTATTCCAGAGATGCAAGGATGGTTCAATACCTGTAAGTCAACCAATGTGATACACCACATTAACAAAAGCTACAGTAATCAAAACAGTATAGTACTGGCACAGAAACAGACACATAGGTCAATGGAACAGAATAGAGAACCCAGAAATAAACTCATGCACTTATGGATAGTTAATCTATAACAAAGAATACACAATGGGAAAAAAGTCTCTTCAATAAGTGGTGGTGGGAAAACTAGACAGTTACATGTAAAAGAATGAATTTAGAACATTATTTAAGACCATACAGAAAAATAAAATCAAAATGGATCAAAGACCTAAATTTAAGACCAGAAACCATAAAACTCTTAGAAGAGTTAACCCTGGTGGCACAGTGGTTAAGACTCCATGCTCCCAATGCAAGAGGCTTGGGTTTGAACCCTGGTCTGAGAACTAGATCCCACATGCATGCTGCAACTAAGAGTTCGCATGCCACAACTAAGGAGCCCACCTGCTGCAACTAAGACCCAGTGCAACTAAATAAATAAATAAATAGATATTTGATAAAAAGAAACCATCAACAAAATGAAAAGACAACCTACAGAATGGGAAAAATATTGCAAACGGTATGTCCAATGAGGGGTTAATATACAAAATATATAAACAGCTCATACAGCTCAATATCAAAAAAACAACCTGATTAAAAAATGGACAGAATACCTGAGTAGACATTTTTCCAAATAAAACACACAGATGGCCAACAGGCAATGGGAAAAATATTGCAAATGGTATGTCCAATGAAGGGTTAATATACAAAATATATAAACAGCTCATACAGCTCAATATCAAAAAAACAACCTGATTAAAAAATGGACAGAAAACCTGAGTAGACATTTTTCCAAATAAAACACACAGATGGCCAACAGGCACATGAAAAGATGCTCAACATCGCTAATCATCAGAGAAATGCAAATCAAAATCACAAGAAGTTGGGCTTCCCTGGTGGCGCAGTGGTTAAGAATCTGCCTGCCAATGCAGGGAACACGGGTTTGAGCCCTGGTTGGGGAAGATTCCACTTGCCGTGGAGCAACTAAGCTCGTGTGCCACAACTACTGAGCCTGCACTCTGGAGCCCACGAGCCACAACTACTGAGCCCACGTGCCACAACTACTGAAGCCCATGCACCTAGAGCCCGTGCTCCACGCCAAGAGAAGCCAGTGCAATGAGAAGCCCGTGCACTGCAATGAAGAGTAGCCCCCACTCACTGCAACCAGAGAAAAGCCCGCGCACCAACAAAGACCCAACACAGCCAAAAAAAAATTAAATAAATAAATACATTTTATTTAAAAAAAACCACACACAAGAAGAGATCACCTCACAGCCGTCAGAATCGCTATCAACAAAAAGACCAAAAATAATAAATGTTGATGAAGATGTGGAGAAAAGGGTACCCTTGTACACTATTGGTGGGAATTGGTGCAGCCACTATGGTAAACAGTATGGAGGTTTCTCAAAAACCTAAAAATAGAATTACTATGTGATCCAGCAATTCCACTCCTGGGAATGTATCCAAAGAAAACAAAAACATTAGTTCAAAAAGATATATGCACTCTAATGTTCATAGCATTATTTATAACAGGAAAGATATGGAAGTAACCTAAGTGTCCATCAACAGATGAATGGATAATGAAGATGTGAGATATATATATATATACCTATATATATATAATATAATATTACCCAGCCATAAAAAAGAATGAAATTCTACTATTTGCAACAACATGGATGGGCATGGAGGGTTTTATGCTTAGTGAAATGTCAGACAGAGAAAGCCAAGTACTGTATGTTATCAGTTATGTGGAATCTAAGCAATAAAAAAAAAAGAATGACTATAACAAAACAGAAACAGACTTACAGATACAGAAATCAAACTAGTGGTTACTTGTAGGGAGAGGGAAGGGGGAGGGGCAGAGTAGGGATAGGGGATTAAGAGGTATGAACTACTGTGTATAAAATAAATAAGCTACAAGGGTATATTGTATAGAACAGGGAATATAGCCAATATTTTATAATAACTTTAAATGGAGGATAGGGACTTCCCTGGAGGTCCAATGGTTAAGATTCCTTGCTTCCACTGCAGCGGGTACCGAGTCTATCCCTGGTCAGGGAACTAAGATCCTGCGAGCCGCACAACATGGCCAAAAAAAAAAAAAAAAAAGATGGGAATCTATAAAAATATTGAATCACTATGCTGTGCACTTGAAACTAGTATAATATTGTATACTTCAATGAAAACAATCCAAGGAAGAAAAATGTTTTGTGTGTGCAGGTAATTTATTATATTACATTCTAGAGCATATAAGAATCAGAAGCTCCTGAGCTAACTTAGAGAATGAACTTATGGTTACCGGGGGAGGGGGGGAAGGGATAGTTAGGGAGTTTGGGATCGACATGTACACAGTGCTGTATTTAAAATGGATAACCAGCAAGGACTTACTGTATAGCACAGGGAACTCTGCTCAATGTTATGTCATGCAGCCTGGATGGGAGGAGAGTTTGGGGGAGAATGGGTACATGTATATGTAAGGCTGAGTCCCTTTGCTGTGCACCTGAAACTATCACAACATCGTTAATTGGCTATACTCCAATATAAAATAAAAAGTTAAAAAAAAAAGCTCCTGAGATAATCTGACTCTAAAAAGGAAAATAAGTAAAGTAAAACATTATTTTATTGACAGACTAGAATAACTCACCACCATCCAAATATCATAGTTGTGGTGACTGAATTAAATTGGAGAGTGCTTATTTTATTAGATTGGACAAAATTAAATTGCAAATATTTGACCAGTTTTGACTTAGAGGAATGGCAATTTCATATAGTTCAAACTAAGATAAAGTTTGTGAAAAAAGCATAATGCTACAGTCTACACTGTCATTTCAGTGGGAAACTGTGATATGATTTTATGTAAGTTTGTGAACAAAGGCAGGATGGGAAATAGCAAAATGTAAATGTAACTGGTTCAACTGTAGTTGGAATTTTTTCTTAGGAAAAAGTGTTTGTTCCGTTACTGTATATTATTCTCCATCTTAGAAAGAAGTATTCACTCCATAACTGCTATTTGGAAAAAGATGAACACTCCAATTTGTATTTCATTTATGTGGGCTACTGAGTGTTTTCCTTACTTAAATCCTTTTGCTATTAAGAGGTGGAGAAAAGACTCCCTTAAAGTTGGTAATTCACCAGAGACATGAGGTCAGAGAGCAGAGAACAGAGTGCTGAATGTATAAGAGGAAAAATAAAATGTGTTAACTGGTAACAAAATTAATGGATTGTGCTAGTAACTGGCTAGATGTTCATCAATTTCTTTTCTGTTTTTGGATCCCTGGGAGGACAGCACATCTCAGATTCCCTTACACTTAACTTGGACCATGCAAATGACTTGGTGCCAATGGGAAATGGGCAGAGGTAATTATGAAATTCCGTCTTCATTAGGCTTTCTCATTTGTGCTTCTTCCCAGGGTGGCCTTCTTATTCCTCAGTGGTTCCAGTTTTCCCACCTTCCCTGGATTTAGTACTCTCTTGGAGGTTGCAGGTTCCAGTGATGGGCAGAAAGTGTCTTGGTTAGGATGGGACTTAGAGACCCTGAGCCACTGGACATCAGGCTGGTCATCTCATGTTCACACATTTGTGCCTGGGTCTGGCTGCTATAAAGACTGGAAGGGAAGCAGGGGCAACTGGTTCCTGAGAATAAGACATGAATGACAGCATGTCAGCTTATGTCACAAACTTGAAACCATATCAACTGCACTCTCCACTTTGGCCTGAGGCCACTAATTCCAGATGCTCTCAAGGGTTGAGTCACGTGGCCTACAAGAATACATCCTTGCATAATTGGTCTATCTTTAATTTATGAAACTTCCTGCATGTGCTGTTTTAAAAAGTTAATGTGTCAAATGGTACAAAAGTGTACATTTTGTAAAAATTTTAAACATTACCTATGAAGCCGCTTGCTGAGGCAGGAGTGGTATTTTATGTTTTGACAAATATCACCAGCGACACTGCAAACACTTATTTCTGCCCCACCCTATGACAGGAGGATATTCAACACCCTTGTGGTTATAGTACTGATAATAACAGTTAAATAACAGCACTAAGTGTGGGCCAGACCCTGGGCTTTTCATGTCAACTCCCATGAAGTAATGAAGTAAGTTTTCCATTTTAGCCACTGGAATCTTAGAGTCAGTTCTAAAACTTGAGTGAACATCAGAAAGCCCTTACGGGCATAAAGCAGAGTGCTGGGCTCCCCCAGAGTTTTGACTCAGTTGGTGTGGGGTGGAGCCCAAGAACTTGCATTTCTTACAAGTTGCCAGGTGAGGTTGATGCTGCTCTTTCAGGCACTACATTTAAGAACTCCTGAACTGGAGGAAAATTTGCTGTCATACTAATGCCCTGGAGTGAGGTATTATCTTTACAAGTCAGTCTCCAGAGTCTCAGAGAAGTTCATTTTCTTGTCCAGGACCACACAGACTGCAAGGACAGAGGCTTGATGTAGAGACCGTGACCACCCAAAACCCATCAAGACTTGTGTGTCCAAGGTGCAGGTCACTGGTGGAGATTTGGAGGCCAGGTGTGGCCCGCAGTGGCCCGGAAAATCTAGGTATGACCCTTTAAGGGGAAGCAAAGCCTCACTCTAGGTGTAATCTAAAGACATTTTCCCCAGGGACCCTCCTGGTGCCTGCTGGCCTTTTCCAGAAACTACAAGTTCTCCCCTAGTGAAACTGTACAGGACCCCGGGGTGGGGGGGCCACCGGGGTACAAAAGCCTTTCCACATCCCAATTTCTTTTGTTTTTTTCCCCCAATTTCCTGTTTGTAGAAAAAGGCTTTAGTCTCCTAGGTCTTCCCTGAATTCCAAAGAACAAAGTCAAACTGTTACTAACCAGGGAAGTGAGAATGCAGAAACAAAGGAAAAGCAAGCCCAACATAGTCTTTCCATGATTGTTAGCTGAAACAAATGCCTTGATTTATGATCCCAAACTGCTAAGATAACATCCTGCGGCTTTAACCAGCTGCCCCCAAGCGGACTTAAAATTGATGACACCAGGAGTGTCAATCAAGAACTGAAAACTCCTGAACCATCAGGAAGGCTCTAAGTGAATAATAAAATGCCTCAACCATTGCTTTTGCTCTCTCCTAGAAAGAAGTTAAGGGATCACAAGACCACGATTTACTAGTTTGCTTTGCAGGAGCACATAGATCAATTATATTCACCAGTAACACGTGGAGTCACAAGACAGTCCTGGGAAGTCTGCAAATGAGGTCTTATCAGGAAGCTGAACTCACAAAGACTCCCTGCGCTTTACCTTTTTGCCTTTAAAAATCTTGTGCCCTTGGGCTTCCCTGGTGGTGCAGTGGTTGAGAGTCCGTCTGCCGATATAGGGGACACGGGTTCGTGCCCCGCTCTAGGAAGATCCCACATACCGCGGAGCGGCTGGGCCCGTGAGTCATGGCCGCTGAGCCTGCGCGTCCGGAGCCTGTGCTCCGCAACGGGAAAAAAACCTTGCGCCCTGGCCAGCCAGCAAGATGGATTTGAGACGCGTCTAGGTCTCCCATCTTCGGAGTTGGCAACTCCTCGACTAATGAACCTTTCTCTGCCCCAAATTCTAGCCTTTTGTTTGGCCTCACTACGACTGGCACACATAGCTTGGTAGGATGCCCCACAAAAACTGCATTACTAAGAATCCTGGGCATCGACCTGGATGTGGACCAATCATAGCCCAGATGGGGAGTGTGTTTTTGTAGCCTGTAGAAGGGGGGTGGGACTTCTGGCATTTAGGTCATTTAGCTGGGGACTGGTGGGTCTACACCTGCTGTGGGGGACAGGAGAGCTGGGCTGGGTCACCCTCCACGTGGCTTTTGAAATCAAGCAAGGAAGGACAGTAACGAAGGTAAGACCCATCACTATGCCCCCGTACAAGCAATATCCCCCAGTGACGTCTTCAGTTTCCTGAGACTCTTGACTCCTGACTGGGTTGAGCTCCCTTTTTCCTCCTCCCCCTCCC
>NW_020185321.1:4587096-4598767 GCF_003031525.2 Neophocaena asiaeorientalis asiaeorientalis
TTGCTTCGCGGCATGTGGGATCTGCCCGGACCAGGGCTTGAACCCTTGTCCACTGCATTGGCAGGCGGATTCTTAACCACTGCACCACCAGGGAAGCCCCTCTTGTGTGAATCTTTTTTTATCTTAGTGGAGCAGGGGTACTGAGACTCCCATCCGGAGCAGGGATGAAGGGGTCTGTTTAGTTGAAGGACCTGCTCCATTTGCCTGCCTCTCACTACCTCATTCTGCCCACAGGGTCCCTCACACTCTTGAGGTCCCACTTTCTTGGTCCTGGTGCACAGTATAGGGATTTATGCTGTCTGAGACTTCCCCTCTCCCTGTTCTTGTTGAATAGAAACAAATACAGACTTCAATAAGGAGAGATTATTCAAAAAGACTGCCCAACGATAGAGAGAATTCCATCTCAGAAATCTGCAAGCAGGGACTTCCCTGGTGGTGCAGTGGTTAGGACTCTGTGCTCCCAATGCAGGGGGCCTGGGTTTGATCCCTGGTCAGGAAACTAGATCCCACGTGCATGCCACAACTAAGGAGCCTTTTTGCTGCAACTAAGACCCGGCACAACCAAATACAAATAAATAAATAAATAAATATACATATAGAAGTCTGCAAGCATCTGAACAGAAAAAAAGCTTTTCTTTTATAGGGAGGGGTAAGCAAAAGCAGAAAATTTAAAGGGACATTGGACAAGCAAGGGGGAGCATGGTCAGCAGCAGTTTGATAGGAAAGTTGTCTTGCTCTTCTCAGTTGATTCTCAGGATAAGCTGATAGGGGTGGGGGCAAGTGCAGGGGTACATATTCCGCCTTCTAGTGCTTGCTAACGGCTGGGGGTTGAACCAGAGTTTAAAGGCCAGTGGGTGGAGAAAAGCCTGATTAAAGCTTGGTCCAGACAAAGCAGAAGATAAGAAATGGGCACTCATAAACAGTTGATGAGACTGGAGACCTGGGAAGGGCATCACTCCCGCCCAGGGTCCTGAATCCAGGGGGTGTATGGAGAGGTTCCCATTGCTGGTTCTAATCTTAAGTCCTCTTGCTGCCTTTAGACTCCATTTTCTTTGGTCTAACAAGGAAATAGTGACAATTCCTTCTCCTGGGTTGAGGGGACCTGATAAAATTACACGTGTGATTTATGTTCCCAGTGCCCAGTGAATCCCAGGGAGCATCAATCTTCATGCTTTTCCAAGGGAACAGCTTCTCGGAGGACTTCAATGAACTTTAGGGCTCATCTGGGGAAGAATCCTGTCCTGGGGCCTTCCTGGGCTGGGAGAATTGGCAAAACCCTCAAGGGCAAAGGCAAAGTAGGAGAAGCAGCATCGTTAGAATTGTTGCATCTCTGCTTGAGCAGGAGGGCCCCTGGGTAGTCTGGAAGTCAAGAAATTTACTGGATTTATCTTTGTAGTTGCCATCTGTTTATGGCAAATGGATATGGCTTCCCACTGACGGAGAATCCACATTTATTTTATTATAAGACATTTATTTACATTTGAAAAGTTAGCCTTTTAAAATACTTCATAATGATAGTATGTAGAAGTATTCTGTCCCACAGAGTATAAACACATAACGGGACCTGGGTTACTCTCTAGCACAAAGTCCTGTTGATAGTCATCATAGCCATGATCATCATCAAGACCTTTTCTTTTGTTTATTTATCTTCCATTTGGCTCCCTCACTTTAATCCCTGCCTTGTTCTAGCATCCCATCCTCAAAGAGGCCTTCCCTGGTTGCCCCATGCAGAGTCACTCCAGGTCTCTTTAATCTCTTCACTCTATTTGGCTGTCTTCAGAACCTTTATGGTCATCTGATATTATCTTGGTCATTTATTTAGTTCCTTTTTGTGGCTCTTTCTTCAACCCTGGAACATGAGCTACTCTTCACCACTCTGTCTGCAAGACTAGAACAGGCAGCCCCACAGCAGATGTTCAACAAGTGGTTGACGAATGCATGACGCTACCTATGTGGACTCCAACTTCGATTTCACAAGTTCATACTGCCTCCGTGATTTAATGCCATTTTCCCTGAGAAAAAGAGGCTTAACTTCCATTGACATCCAGTATGCTTCAGAGTGTTTAAAAATGATGGGCATTTCAGACATGAGTAGCATATACAGTTAACTTACAAATGTAAAGCAGCGGTCCCCAACCTTTTTGGCACCAGGGACCGGTTTCATGGAAGACAATTTTTCCACGGACCTGGGTGGGGGGGATGGTTTCGGGATGATTCAAGCGCATTACATTTATTGCGCACTTTATTTCTATCATTATTACATTGTCGTACATAATGAAATAATTATACAACTCACAATAATGCTGAGAGGAGGCGGAGCTCAGGCGGTAACGTGAGCGATGGGGAGTTGTTGGGGAGCTGTAAATACAGATGAAGCTTTGCTCACTAGCACGCTGCTCACCTCCTGCTGTGTGGCCCGGTGCCTAACAGGCCACGGACCCTACTGGTCAGTGGCCCAGGGGTTGGGGACTGCCGATGTAAAGGCTCTGGCCAGCAAACAGTTACTTGACCAAAATAGCCTGTAGATACAAAGTGGAAGGACCCTTTTGGAGCACTGGAAACTAAGCAAGATCCTAAGTATTCCATCTGCAAATACTTTGTTGAGATGATATTTTGCTTGATGTCATAACATTGGGTTGACGGCAAGAATGAGTGTCACGCGGGCTTGATGAGACCAAATCTGCAAGTCAAAGTGAGTTTTTATGTTTGACTGTACTCAGTTTTACCACTGCATAAAAGAAAAGAAGAATGTCATAAAGGCTACAGGCAGTTCGGAGAAGTTTCACTGGAAAAAGAAACAGAAAGAGTAAAAATATCTTAATGTACCATGGAACAGAAAGAAACATTTCTTTTAAATAAAGATGACATCTGTTTAATTAGCCCAACACTCTTAAATTTTCTTACATTTATGTATCTAAAGAATACATAGGGAGTTCCATAGTGGCCTAGTGTTTAGGATTCTGGACTTTCACTGCTGTGACCTGGGTTCAGTCCCTGGTTGGGGAACTGAGATCCTGCAAGCTGTGCAGCCAATAAATAAATAAATATATATATACACACACATAATACAGTGTACAAAATTTAAATACCTAATAGAAAGTTAAAATGCTGTATCAGAGGACAGAACCATTTGTCTCACACACCTGTTTAATCCGTCTTACTATTATTACTAATTGCCACTATTAGTTCTACTGATGTTCTATTTAATAATAGCGTTTCTGTAACGGAAAAGTAAACAATACAGAACGGTAAGTAATTTCAAATACCTATTTTTCATAGTTTTATGTTAAAGTAATAACACATTTTAGTATATATTATTATGGTTTGGGGAGTCTGGTATGGTAATCCTGGGTTGGCTCTCTTCTTTAGGCTTCAAGCGATCGTCAACTCCTGTGTCCTCAACTCCGCCTTCCTGGAGTACGATTCTCCTTCTTCACTCCGGGAGGACCAACCCATTAAACCCAGCCTCTAAGGTGGGCAGAGTCAGGGCCTGGTGTCAGCCTGTGCCTGCGAACTCCCACTACCGATTGGGCGCGGGATTAGCGGTTGTCGTAGGCGGCGGGCCGCGCAGGTACTCAGGTTTCACCACTCCGGACTACATTTTCCACAGGCCACTGCGATCAGGCCCGCTTAGCCTGGGACTACATTTCCCAAAGGCCACCGGGGCAATCTAGACCTCTGCCTTTCCCCCTATCATTTGTGATTGTTGGCGCGGCAACGAGCTGTGGACTTCTGTAAGGAAAAAGTCAGAGCCCGGCCTCGGGGGAGTGCTCTGCACACTCGGACCAGCACCACCGGGGAACTGGGTTCCGGGAAGGGAAGCAGTGAGTGCGGGGCGTGCGGGCCGGCGCGAACCCCGGACCCTGCCAGGCGGGCAGTGGGAGGGTGGACGAGGCGCTCCTGGCTTGGAGGCAGGGCTGCTGCAGTCAGGGGAGGGAGGGTAATTTGTGAGAGAGAGTGCGGGTGTGAGTCCGCGAAGACTGGAGCCAGGACCTCCCTGTGAACTTGGATTCTCAGCTGAGAGGTGTGCCACTGGGACCCGTGTTGCAGGTGCCTGCTGCCGCCTGCCCCATTCCCCTCCCAGCCACAAGGGTCTGCCCCAGACAGCGGGTCCCCAGAAGGAGGTCGGTTATTGAGTCCCTGTATGAAGTTTCCCGGCAGGAAGGCACATAATTGATCTGGAGATTGGAATTTTAGAGCAGGAAAAATGACTTCCAAGGATCTGTTGTTCAAATAACTTTTCCAGTGATAATTTTATATAAAAAAAGAGAATAAGATGATATTGGCTCTAAACATTTACATCAGTCTCCGTATTGCTCAGAAAGAACGAGATTCAACCTTTGTGAATTATTGTAGTTTTGCATCTTATTGCAGAATGGTGCCTCTCTCTGTAATTTCTACGAAGAAATTAAAGGGGAAATTTAAACGTCAGAGAATATTTTCTGCTATTTTTTAAAAGAAGAGTTGCATTCCTAAGGCCAGGCTCTAAATGTTTTAGATAGAATACAAGACAGCTTGTCATTCTGATTGCTGATTCATGGATTTGTTGGAATGCGCATGTGGATCGCATCTCTGTGAACAGTTATTTTAAATATGTCAGAATTGTCCCTAGAAGATTTCCTAAAGAAAAGCTGATTCCAATCAATTAAAAAAAAAAAAAGCATGCCAGAGATAAGCAAAAATTGGAAACAAAGTTTTACTTTTATAAAAATGAGGGAGTTCCCTGGCACTCCAGTGGTTAGGACTCAGCCCTTGCGCTGGCAGGGCCTAAGTTCAATCCTTGGTCGGGGAACTAGGATCCCTCAGGCTGTGCTGCGCGGCCAAAACAAACAAAAAAGGTGATACTTCCAAGTTAGTTGTCAGATTGAGCAAATAAAAATACAGAATGTTCATTAAAAATAAAAATGAAATAAGAGGCATGTAATGTTCTTAAATAGCTAACCCGTGTTAAGCAATTATTCTATTCTAGTACGTGTTCTAACTGAATTTTCTTATTATTCTGCAAGATAACCATATGTAGTAGCTGATATTCTTATCCCTATTTTAACGATGAGAAAACTGAGCCACTGAGATGTTTGTAAATGTCAGATCAATATCATCTGTAGTTTCCCTCTCAGGTGGTTTGATCTTATCCTGAAGCCACAAAGGAAGTTCTGGTTTGGGTGATATGGTCTCTTTTTCCGGTAGAATGTAGGAATGGAGGGAGGAGAATCTGTTCACAACAGAACTGTGCAGCTCAATCTTACCATCCACATGAGCCTTCCCAAAATGGAGGCTTAGCCAGAAAACCTACGGAAGTGTCTGATTCTGGCTTCCCTGAAGAAGTGCTGTTGTTCTGCAACCAGCTGTTTACAGCTTGGTTCACTGGGTTTAGATTTATCCGGAATCCCTCTGTTCTTCCACAAAATGTTATGTGAGGGCAGTTGTGTCATAGTTTGGAAGCTGAAATGGGGGGACAAGTTTTATTGGCTGAAGTTATGGGGAACACTAAAGCCTCCTTTTTGTCTCTCAGCTCTGAATTTTCTAGAATTTGAACCCTTCGGATAGAAGAAGCCCAAGGAAGACTGATCAGTTCGTACATTTCTGATAACATGGCCCAAGTAAGTTGTTGTTTCTCCTTGAAATATTGGGATTTTTAGATTACATAGATAATTGTCATTCATTAACCTACAGTGTTCTTCCTAACAGAGCACCATCTAATTACCCGCTTCCTGATTCCTCCTAGTGAAACAGTGCCAAATAACTGCTTCCTCCTTATGAGATGTCCTTTTCTAATTGGTGTTCATGAATTCACTGAGCAAATTACTGAACAGGTCCTATGTGATATGTCTTTGCTGAAGGGCTGTGATGGAGCAGTGAAAATATGAAGTCCCACGAGAAAATTATTTGAGCTTCTTATGTCAGTCTCTGGTTTGGTGAGTTTGAGATACTGGCCTCATTTTTACCATACATCAGAAAATTAAACATTTTTCACAGACCTGATAAGATGGGATTTTGTATTGATTGGTCTCAGTCTTAATATGATGAGCTCACATGCTCTGTGAGGCTTTTAGGGACACATTAGAGATGTGATTGTGACATGGAAACATTGATAGCATGGTTCTTGCCAGGTGATGCCTGAGAGAGTGGTACTAGGTCAGTTTTGTTGTGGAATGGGACCTGCTGGACTTGGGTGAAAGGGAAACACTAAAGCCTCCTTTTCGTCTCTCAGCTCTGAATTTTCTAGAATTTGAACCCTTCGGATAGAAGAAGCCCAAGGAAGACTGATCAGTTCGTACATTTCTGATAACATGGCCCAAGTAAGTTGTTGTTTCTCCTTGAAATATTGGGATTTTTAGATTACATAGATAATTGTCATTCATTAACCTACAGTGTTCTTCCTAACAGAGCACCATCTAATTACCCGCTTCCTGATTCCTCCTAGTGAAACAGTGCCAAATAACTGCTTCCTCCTTATGAGATGTCCTTTTCTAATTGGTGTTCATGAATTCACTGAGCAAATTACTGAACAGGTCCTATGTGATATGTCTTTGCTGAAGGGCTGTGATGGAGCAGTGAAAATATGAAGTCCCACGAGAAAATTATTTGAGCTTCTTATGTCAGTCTCTGGTTTGGTGAGTTTGAGATACTGGCCTCATTTTTACCATACATCAGAAAATTAAACATTTTTCACAGACCTGATAAGATGGGATTTTGTATTGATTGGTCTCAGTCTTAATATGATGAGCTCACATGCTCTGTGAGGCTTTTAGGGACACATTAGAGATGTGATTGTGACATGGAAACATTGATAGCATGGTTCTTGCCAGGTGATGCCTGAGAGAGTGGTACTAGGTCAGTTTTGTTGTGGAATGGGACCTGCTGGACTTGGGTGACTTACTTTTTTTTTTTTTTTTTTTGCGGTATGCGGGCCTCTCACTGTTGTGGCCTCTCCCGTTGCGGAGCACAGGCTCCGGACGCACAGACTCAGCGGCCATGGCTCACGGGCCCAGCTGCCCCGCGGCATGTGGGATCTTCCTGGACCGGGGCACGAACCCGTGTCCCCTGCATCGGCAGGCGGACTCCCAACCACTGCGCCACCAGGGAAGCCCGGGTGACTTACTTTTGATTCTGAATCAACTGCATCATTATCCACTAACTGAAGAACAGACAAAGTGTTGAGTGAGGAATGCTGCATGACAATGTACTAATAAGCGTATTATCATAAGTAGTAGATTAACATAGATTACCAGAACTGGGGAAACCTGGGGCATTTGGTCCAATCTCATACAAATATAAAATAATTACAAACTCTGATATTTGTATCCCTGAGATGTACTTTTATGCCATCATGAAAAATATATTTATCAATACAAGGAAAAATGCTTATGGTATGATCTGACATAATGATCTTGAAGCTTGAGGAGTTAACAAAGTTGTATAATATCTATTTTCTAAAATAGAGATTTTTGTGCTTGAAAAAAACCCCAAACCTTTTCTCTTAAAGAGAAAATAATGTAGAGAGTAATAGTTCTTGAGAATGTATTGGGGCACCTAGCAGGCAGTGTCTTTGTGTATACTCTTATTTAACAAAGAAACTTGGATTATTTTATCCATTTCCCAATAGCTCTGGAGTATTGTGGTATGCCACAATGTAACAGGAAATTTTGTCCATAGCACAGGATTCTTCTAGAACATGAAGATATTCTGCTTCATTTACTTTTTAAAAAAATTTTATTGAAGTATAGTTGATTTACAGTGTTGTGTTAATTTCTGCTATACAGCAAAATGACTCAGTTATACATATATATATATTCTTTTCCATTATAATTTATCACAGGGTATTTATAGTTCCCTGTGCTATACGGTGGGACCTTGTTGTTTATCCATCCTATATATAATAGTTTGCATCTGCTTCCTTTACTTCTTATATCATGAGCCTCCAGCCTACTTGATTGCTCTATTATTGCTACTTTGTTACATTGGAACTCTTTATTTCCTCTCCTTTCATCTTGAAAACATTTTCTTTCTTTTTTTTTTTATTTTTATTTTTGCCTGCCTCGGGTCTTAGCTATGGCTACATTTCCTTTAATTTCACCGGAAATATGTGGGTTTGCAGTTTCAGGGATCAGTGACATTCAGGGATGTGGCCATAGCCTTCGCTCAGCAGGAGTGGGAGAGTCTGGATTCTGCTCAGAGGGATGTGGACAGAGATGTGATGTTGGAGAACTATAGGAACTTGGTCTCTCTGGGTAAGTTTACATCTCTCAAATAAATTAGAATCTTCTCCCTGAAATACTTTCTTCGTTGTACATTTTAGGGCTGTCTTAAGAAGTGAATGTAATTTCTTCTCCCTGTTCTCAAAGAAGTAGTTTGAGCTTTGTTAGGTTGGAACTGATGAAATGGCAGGATTAGAATCCTGGGGTGTTCTATAAATATTGACAAAGGTCAGATTTCCTGTTGTGTTTATGCCCAAAATGGTGAGCCCACCTGCAGGCAAAACAGCTAGACAAAGGTTCTGATTTGTTCCATCTGAAGAGCCTGTGTAATTTATTTAGTGGTGCATTAGATAAACATAAATTATTTAAAGCTGAAATTACATCATTTTATTTCTTCCAAAACAATTTACCTGATTTTGTAGTTAAAATTTATAATCCATGAGCTTTGCATTTAGGATTAAATGAATTGTAAACATAGATGTCTCAGGAAACTTTCTTTTTTCTCTTAGAAAAATAACGATAATAATGTTGATAACTCACATTGTTCTAACTATGTACCGGTCACTATTTTAAGCTCTTTATAAACATAGTACTTCATAAGGTGATTGTGGGGGGAAAAATCAGTTGATACAAATCAAATACAAATATATGTAATCATTTTAGATGAGAATGCTGAAGCACAGTGAGTTTGAGTTATCCAAGGTTGCAGAGCTAGTACATGGCAGAACCAGGAATTTGAACCCAGGTGCTCTGGGTCCACAGTCTTTGTTCTCAGTTACAATGTCATGCTTTCTGTCAAGACACAGAAGGTAGGTAGGTAGGTAAGTAGATAGGTAGATAGATTTCACTTAAAATAAGACCTTTCCCCTCCTATCTGGATTCTTGAATCCTCTTGCCATTCTCTTCTCTGTAGTACTTAGCAATCATTTTGACCTTTAGCTTATTACAAATTTAACACAGGCTTAAAGTATTTTTGAATTCATCTTTTATTTCTCATTATATGGCATTCTTACCTTGTGAGCACGTCATTCCTGTTCTAAACCACATGTGATTACCTTATTGGAACAATGGAAAGAGCCCTGGATGGTAGTGAAGAAAGATCAAGGGAGACAATACACAGGTGAGTAAGAGTATGTTGGGTAGAGAAGCCATCACTGCTGGAAACAGCCCATGTGGTCAGGGAGTAGGCACATCTCTGAGAGGTTGTTTGGAAGACCCTTCAAAGGCCTGAGACTTGGGGGAAAGATAAATATCTCACCAAATTTTCCAACTCTTTACCAGTTTTAACATTCCCTCTCATCATATTTCCCAGTCCCTTTATTAGGCTTATTCTCTTTCCCAGTATAATACTTCAGCTGTGTTTTTTTTAATTTTTGAGTTTTATTTTATTTATTTTTTTATACAGCAGGTTCTTATTAGTTATCCATTTTATACATATTAGTGTATATATGTCAATCCCAGCCTCCCAGTTCATCCCACCACCACCACCACCCCGGCTACTTTCCCGCCTTGGTGTCCATACATTTGTTCTCTACATCCGTGTCTCTATTTCTGCCCTGCAAACCGGTTTCAGCTGTGTTTTTAATTTGACTGCGTTCACCTCCTCTTTTGCATTTAGATTTATTTATATATTCTGAGGTGGTGGTAATTGGACAGAGATAAGAACAAGAAGTAAGGGCTTAGGCCATCTGATTATGTAGAACATTCCAGGCAGAGTGAACAGCAAATGTAAATTCCTTGAGGTGGAAGTGAGCTTTGTGTGCTTCAGAAGCAATAGCAGAGTAAAACATAACTAATGAGGAGCGAGTAACAAGAAAAAAGGTAGAACGTTAGAAAGGGCCAGGTTATATATTTGTTAATTATCAGGAATTTGGATTATTTTCTGAAAGTGACTAGAAGCCATGATCTAATTTATGTTTTTCCAACTTTAATTTTTTTAAATGTCTATTAAATACAAGATAGAAACCAAACAACCACATTAAAATATACAGCTTAATGAGTTATTATAAGGCAGATATCCACATAACCATCGCCCTGAGCAGAATAAAACATTTTTTTAAAAATAATTTCAGGCTTACAGAAAAGTTGCAAATTATACAAAGAATGTTCACATTGCTCTTCACTCAGAATCTGCCCTTTGGAACTCAGGGAAGGTCATGGCGGCTGGAGTCTTGCCTACAAGAAATGGGGGATAAAAAGGCTTCTGTGTTCAGGAGCCCCACAGGGTCCTCAGTTTCATTATCAGTGAATTCTTTTTGTAATAGTGTCTTTTAATAATATCTTAATTCATTTCTCTTGTCTAGGGATTTGTTTTCTGTTTTTTGTTTTTGAAATCGGTTCCTACTGTGTGCCAGAGGGTTATAGCTCTGTGCTGAATGAAACAGGGGTTGGGCTTGCTCTTGGGGAGTGTATTAGTTGTCTACTGCTGTATGACAAACTACCACAAACTTAGTAGCTTAAAACTACACTTATTTATTATCACATAGTTCTGTAGATCAGAAGTTCAGCATGTGATGGCTGAATCGAGGTACCAGCTATGACTGCAGTTCTTTAGGGCATGGGGTCCTCTTCCCAGCTCCCTGGTTATTGGCAGAATTTATTTTCTTCTTACACTTTCCATGTGGCCCCCCTCCATCTTCAAGGCAGCAGCTGGCAAGTCTTGTCCTTCTCACACTTTGAACGTCTCTGATTCCCCTTCTGCCCTGAGCCAAGGGAAAGCTCTTTGAAGGGCCTTTCCAGAGAATCCAGGATAATCTCCTTATAGTAAATCAACTAGTTAGTAAACTTGATTATATACCATTTTCCATGTGATGTATCATCTTCATAGGCATGATGAGGGCAAAGGACATGAAGGCCAAAATGCTGTCTACCACAGGGAGGTTTGGGAGAAATAAAAATCATAACAAAGAGAAATAATTATGCAGTTGAAAACAGGTCGGAATGGCGGGAATGAAGCGTTAGGACAGAAAATAAAGGCGTGGACATCCTTAGACAAGTTCAGCAGTTTCCAGTGTTCCTGATAAGTGACATTTTACCTTAAACATATACAGGATGAGAGAGTTACAGTCTGCAAGCGACACATGCCAAAGGATTTTTGGGAGTTGACGCCACCTGCAGATGGAACCAAAAGATGAGAAAATTTGTGACACATTCCAGGTGCTGAAGGGGGGAAGTGAGGTAAATAGGGAACAAAAGAAAGGAATTATGACTTGATATGAGGCCTGATAGGTAAGCAGAGACCATATTATTCATGGAAAGATACATGGATTCTATCCTAAGTGTAAAGAGAAAAGACTAAAATGTTGAAAATATTAGTGCCCAGGAACGTCCCCTGTGTATTCTGATTCATGGGGCCTGGGATGGTCCTTGAACATCAATTTTTGTTTTTTTTTTTTGCGGTACACGGGCCTCTCACTGTTGTGGCCTCTCCCATTGCGGAGCACAGGCTCCAGACGCGCAGGCTCAGCGGCCAT
>NW_020185321.1:4598844-4637392 GCF_003031525.2 Neophocaena asiaeorientalis asiaeorientalis
GGCAGGCGAACTTTCAACCACTGCGCCACCAGGGAAGTCCTGAACATCAATTTTTTAACAAACTCTTCAAAGATTCTTATCCACATCTAAAGATCAGAAATGAAGCCTATGTTATTAATCACCAGCCTTCCTATTTTACATAAACTCTCATTCATCTCTGCATTCTTCCTTGACCTTTTTTTTTTTTTTTTTTTGGCTGTCTTAACAGTATTTTAGTATTACCTAGGTTATTTATTTTTAATGGATTCTCTTCAATTTGTCTCTTTTACTCTATTGAAATCCAGTTTTTCTTATATAGGAAAACAAAATATTTGGGGTTTTTAAATTTTCTTTCAGAATTTTAGTTGAAGGATGAGATAATCAGCTATAAAGAAATGCTCACCTATGAAAAATTTGCATCTTTTGCTCTGCATCAGAGAAATCTTCATAGAGAGAAACCATTTGAATGTCAGAAATGTGGGAAGACTATCTGTCAAGTCTCAAAGCATGTTCAACATGAAAGAATATGTTCTAGTGAAAAAACCTACCAATGTAAAGAATGTGGGGAGAGCTTTAGTAATGGACATCAGCTCACTGTACATCAGAGGCTGCATGTTGGTGAGAAATCCTATAAATGTAAGGAATGTGGGAAAGCTTTAATTAAAGGCTCAGCCTTCGTTAAGCATGGAAGAACTCATACTGGTGAGAAACCATATGCAGGTGAGGAATGTGGGAAGACCTTTAGCAGTAGCCATCAATTTACTGTACATCAGAGTCTGCATCCTGGTAAGAAACCATATGAATGTGGGGAATGTGGAAAAGCTTTTTATAGTAGCTCATACCTTGTTCAGCATCAATGAATCCATAATGGTGAGAAATCCTATGAATGTAAGGAATGTGGGAAAGCTTTTATAGTGTACGGAAAGCTTATTCGGCATCAGAGTATTCATACTGGTGAAAAACCCTATGAATGTAAAGAATGTGGGAAGGCCTTTAGTACTAGCTCCCCCCCTTGTTAAACATCAAATAATTCATACAGGTGAGAAACCCTATGAGTGTAAGGAATGTGGCAAGGCCTTTACTGTAATGGACAACTTACTAGACATCAGAGTATTCATACTGGTGAGAAACCCTTTGAATGCAAGGAATGTGTAAAGACTTTTAGACTTAGTTCAATTTCTTTCTTTTTTTTTTTTTTTTTTTTGCGGTACGCGGGCCTCTCACTGTTGTGGCCTCTTCCCGTTGCGGAGCACAGGCTCCAGATGCGCAGGCTCAGCGGCCATGGCTCACGGGCCCAGCCGCTCCGCGGCATGTGGGATCTTCCCAGACCAGGGCACGAACCCATGTCCCCTGCATCGGCAGGCGGACTCTCAACCACTGCGCCACCAGGGAAGCCCTTAGTTCACTTCTTAATGCACATCAGAGAATTCATGCAGGGGTTAAGCCCTATGGATGCAAGAAATGTGGGAAAGCCTTTAGTTGTGTCTCATACCTTGTTCAACATGAAAGGCTTCATACGGGTGAGAAACCCTATGAGTGTAGGAAGTGTAGCAAGGCCTTTAGTACTGGCTTATACCTGGTTCAGCATCAGAGAATTCATACTGGTGAGAAATCCTATGAATGTCAGGTATGTGGCAAAGCTTTTATTAGTCGCCATCAACTTACTGTGCATCAGAGGGTTCATACTGATGAGAAACCCTATGAGTGTAAGGAATGTGGAAAAACTTTTAGTCGTGCCTCATACCTTGTACAACATGGGAGAATCCATACTGGTGAGAAACCCTGTAAGTGTAAGGAATGTGGGAAGGCCTTTAGTTCTGGCTCTTACCTCATTCAGCGTCAAAGAATTCATACTGGTGAGAAATCCTATGAATGTAAGGAATGTGGAAAGACCTTTAGATATAGTTCAGCCCTTAAAGCACATCAGAGAAACCATATGGATGTAAAGCCCTAAGAATTTAAGGAATTTAGGAAGTCCTTTTTGTATGGCTTAAACATTGTTCAGCATCAGAGAATTTGTGCTGGTGAGAAACTTTTGAATATAAAATATGTTGGTAGGCCTTTAGAAAATATTCTCATCTTTCTTTTATTAGACAATTCATGATGGGAATTCCCTGCTGGTCCAGTGGTTAGGACTCCGTGCTTTCACTGCTGAGGGCTCGGGTTTGATCCCTGGTAGGGGAACTAAGATCCCAGAAGCCGCGAGGTGTGGCCAAAAAAGAAAAAAAAAAATTCATAATGTAATTCAGAAAACATAAGAAAGCCTTAATTTGTCATTCCTGTGTTTACATTATCAGAATATCATCACCACACTGGTGGCCAATTCAGAAAAGGTGGGAAACATTATTAATGCTTACAGCATTGATAGCATGAAATTTTATGACATGTTCTAATATGATTGAATAAGTGAATTGAAAAACCTTCCAGTTGCTTTTAAATCATTTGGAACTTCAGATAATTCATCCTAATTTTTAAAACCCAGTTAATGTGATACATATTGGAAAGCCTTTAGCCATATCACGCATGTTAACACGCATCATTGTTATTCTACACCTAACAACCTGTTTGACACTAGGCACCATACTTTTCATCTCAGGGCATTGTTTTAAAATGGTGATGATAATAGAACCTACGTAGTTGTAAAAACCTATGCTCAATAGTCATTAGTTTTATTATTATCATATTTTTTAAACTGCTAGTGAAATTTTGAGAGTAAGACCCTACAGGTGTAATTAATTTAGAAATGTCCCTCTCTCCATATATCCATTTTAGAATTTTAGATAAATCTTCCTGGATAAAACTTTGTAGAAAGAAAGAAACATGAGAGGATATTCATTTAGAACTCGTCTCTTAAGTTGAATCAGACAATTCATGAAAGTTACCCAGCCTTTTAATGTGTGTGCCTGTAATCCACATTCTTTATCCAAAATTCAGTATGCGATAGGAATTAATAATAGGATAGAAAAAAATAAACTGTCTACTTGGAAATTTCTTTTGCAGCTTTTTTTTTTTTTTTTTTTTTTTTTTTTGGGAAACCACTGCGCCACCAGGGAAGCCCTCTTTTGCAGCTTTTAAAATGGAAATTTCAACATAGAGAAAAGTAGAAGGAATGGTAACACTGCCGACATCTTTGGTAATATTTTGCCTTATTTATTTTATCTCTATCTCCTTCTCTCTATCTTGTACGTGTTATTTCTGCAGGTAAGAGGAAGTTGTAGACTTCACCCCTAAATATTAATCTTTTGCTCGAGTCCTACCTTTTTTTTTTTTGAATTTTATTTTATTTTTATATGGAAGGTTCTTATTAGTTATCCATTTTATACATCTTAGTGTGTACATGTCAATCCCAATCTCCCAGTTCATCACACCACCACCCCACCCCCCGCCACTTTCCCCCCTTGGTGTCCATACGTTAGTTCTCTATATCTGTGTCTCTATTTCTGCCCTGCAAACCAGTTCATCTGTACCATTTTTCTAGGTTCCACATATATGCGTTAATATACGATATTTGTTTTTCTCTTTCTGACTTACTTCACTCTGTATGACAGTCTCTAGATCCATCCATGTGTCTACAAATGACCCAATTTCGTTCCTTTTTCATTCCTATATTTTCTTTTAGGAGTTTTACAGTTTCTGGTCTTATATTTAAGTGTTTAATCCATTTTGAGATTATTTTTGTATACAGTGTGAGAAAATTTTCTAACTTCATTCTTTTACATGCAACTGTCCAGTTTTCCTGGGACCACTTATTGAAAAGACTGTCTTTTCCCCTTTGTATATTTTTGCCTCCTTTGTCAATAGATTCATTGACCATATGTGCATGGGTTTATTTCCAGGCTCTCTATTCTTTTCTGATTTTGTGTCTGTTTTTGTTCTGGTACCATATGTTTTCATAACTGTAGCCTTGTAGTATAGTCTGAAGTCAGGGAGTGTGATACCTCCAGATTTGTTCCTTTTTCTCAAGATTGTTTTGATTATTTAGGGTCTTTTATGGTTCCATATAAATTTTAGGATTATTCTAGTTTGGTGAAAAACGTCATGTGTATTTGGAGAGGGATTGTATTAAATCTGTAGATTGCTTTGGGTAGTATGGACATTTGAATAATATTAATTCCTACAATCCATGAACACCAGATATCTCCATTTCTTTATATCATCTTCAATTTCCTTCATCAGTGTTTTATAGTTTTCAGAGTATACATCTTTCACCTTCTTGGTTTTCTCCTAGGTATTTTATTCTTCTTGATGTGATTTTAAGTGGAATTGTTTTCTTGCTTTCTCTTTCTGATAGAAAAGCAACTGATTTCTGTATATTAATCTTGTATCCTGAAGCTTTACTTAATTCATTTATTAGTTCTAATAGTGTTTTGATGAAGACTTTAGGGTTTTCTATATATAGTATCATATCTACAAGTAGTGACAGTTTTACTTCTTCTCTTCCAATTTGGATGACTTTTATTTCTTTTTCTTGTCTATTGCTGTGGCTAGGACTTCCAATACTTTGTTAAATAGAAGTGGCAAGAATGGGCATTCTTGTCTTATTCCTGATTTTAGAGGAAAAGCTTAACAGCTTTTCACTATTGAGTATGATATTAGCTGTGGGTTTGTCATAAATGGCCTTTATTATGTTGAGATATGTTCCCTCTATACCAACTTCGATGAGAGTTTTTTTTAATCATGAATGAATGTTGAATTTTGTCGAATGCTTTGAGATGATCGTGATTTTTATCCTTTGTTTTGTTAATGTGGTTTATCACATTGATTGATTGATTGCTTTGCTGGTATTGAACTATCATTGCATCCCTGGAATAAATCTCACTATATCATGGTATATGATCCTTTTTATATATTGTTTGCTAATATTTTGTTGAGGATTTTTGCATCTATATTCATCAGAAATATTAGCCTGTAATTTTCTTTTTTTTTGTAGTGTCTTTGTCTGTCTTTAGTATCAGGGTAATGATTGCCTCATAGAATGAATTTGGGAGTGTTCCCTCCTCTTCAATTTTTTGGAATAGTTTGAGAAGGATAGGTGTTAGCTCTTCTTTATATGTTTGGTAAAATTCCCCTGTGAAGCCATCCAGTTCTGGACTTTTTTTTTTGCTGGGAGTTTTTTGATTACTGATTTAATTTCACTACTAGTGATTGGTCTGTTCAGATTATCTCTTTCTTCCTGATTCAGTTTTGGAAGAGTGTTTGTATCTCTATGATATTGGTTGTAATCTCTATTCTTTCATTTCTAAGACCAGGAACAAGGTATGGATTTCTGGTCACACCACTCTTATTCTTATTTTGTATTTGTTTTTGTTTTTGCGGTACATGGGCCTCTCACTGTTGTTGCCTCTCCTGTTGCAGAGCACAGGCTCCGGACACGCAGTCTCAGCGGCCATGGCTCACGGGCCCAGCTGTTCCGCGGCATGTGGGATCTTCCCAGACCAGGGCACAAACCCGTGTCTCCTGCATCGACAGGCGGACTCTCAACCACTGCGCCACTAGAGAAGCCCTCTTATTTTTATTTTATATTGAATTCTAGCCACTAATAAGGCAAGACAAGAAATAAAATGTGTACAGATTGGAATGGAAGAAATACAGCTGTCCACATCTTCAGATGACATGATGGTCCATATATTAGTTTTCCAGGACTGTCTGGCAAAATACCACTGTCTGGGTAGCATAAACAACAAAAATTTATTTTCTCACTATTCTGGAAGCTGGAAATCCAAGGTCTGGAAGCTGGAAAGCAGGTCTTATTTTTCCTAATTTCTCTCTCCTTGGCTTGTAGATAGCCACTTTTTTGCTATGTCCTCAAATGGCCTTTTCTCTGTGCAAGTGCATCCTTGGTGTGCTTCTCTCTGTGTGACCTAATCACCTCCTCTTATAAGCATACCAGTCAGATTGGATTAGGGCCTAAACTAAGAGCCTCATTTTAACTTCATTACCTCTTTCAGGCCTTATCTCCAAATACAGTCACATTCTAAGGTTGTGGAGGTTAGCACTGAATTTTTTATTTAATACATTTATTTATTTATTTTGGGCTGCATTGGGTCTTTGTTGCTGCACACAGGCAGGGGCTACTCTTCGTTGTGGTGCACAGGCTCATTGCGGTGGCTTCTCTTGTTGCAGAGCACAGGCTCTAGACATGCAGGCTTCAGTAGTTGTGACATGCGGGCTCAGTAGTTGTGGCTCGTGGGCCCTAGAGCACAGGCTCAGTAGTTGTGGCGCACAGGCTTAGTTGCTCGTGGCATGTGGGATCTTCCCAGACCAGGGATCGAACCCATGTCCTCTGCATTGGCAGGCAGATTCTTAACTGCTGTGCCACCAGGGAAGTCCTTAGCACTGAATTTTGAGGGAACACAATTCAAATCTGTAACAGTCTACATAGAAAGTCCCAAGGAATTTGCAATACTTCTAAACCTAGTAAGTGAGTTCAGCAAAGTTGCAGGACATAGGATCAACACACAAAAATTAATAACATCTCCATATACTAACAACAAACATGAGAACATTGTAATTAAAAATGCAGCCCCATTGGCAGTCACTCCAGAGACTTAAAATACTTGGGTAGAAATCTAACAAAACAAATGCAGGATATGTATGCTGAAATTTACAAAACCTAAGGAAACATATCAAAGAGATCTGAATAAATGGACAAATATACTGCATTTATGGATTGGATAAACATAGTAAAAATGTCAATTGTTTCTTAAGTGACCTAGAGCACTAACACAATTCCTATCAAAATCTCACAGATTTTTTGTTGATATAAACACACTTATTCTATACTGTACATGGAAAGTAAAGGACCTAGAAGAGCTCAAACAGTTTTGGGTTTTTTTTTTTTCTGGCTGCACTGTGTGGCTTGTGGGATCTTAGTTCCCTGACCAGGGATTGAACCCGGGCCCTTGGCAGTGAAAGCACCGAGTCCTAACCACTGGACCGCCAGGGAATTCCTGTTAAAACAGTTTTTAAAAAGAATAAAGCGGAATTGTTTTAAGATGCAGATTTTATTATTATTCAGGAATGGTAATATTTCTCTTTTGGCATGGGAATGTAGGTGTATACAAGTTGACAGGGAGAAAGGAGTATACCAGGATTATGGGCTAAGCAGATGGTGAGCTTTAGAAAACATAATAGAATCCCTAATATCAAGGGAAGAAAAGCAATAGATCTCCTGTGTCAAATTTCTTCTTTAGGAGAGGCAATCCATGGGTGCTGCTGGAGTGGCAGGTTTAGTGTCCAGTGTGAAGTTGTCTTTGGTGCAGGTGACAAAGTCATCTCCACCAGTGAACTCCTGGGCTGGGGCGACATCATCTGGTAGGGGACACTCGGTATCCTCTTTAAGTGGATACCCACTCAAGCTGGTGTGGGTCTTGATTTTATGGCTCTAAGGTGTTACCAGGCTAAGAGGTTGGAGCTCCAGTATAGCCTGTAGACAGGCCCTCTAATTTGGCCAGTTATTATAAGCCCTTTGCCTCAGTTGTTGGTTTGTTTGGTGACAGGCAAGCTGGCAAGGTCTTTGGATCACAGGGCTTGTATTAGCCAAGGTTGATGGCAAGTAGACCTCATTGTTTATCAATGGTGAAACAATGGTTGAAACAATGGCTTATTTAAAGAGTCTACACCAATGAAAGCACCCAGATCAGTGAGAAATGAGACCAACAGTCAAAAGTGTGTACAGCTGCAATTGATGTGCTGTTTTTATTTTCTTTTCTGGTGGAAGTTTAGGTTCAGATGGGTCCCCAGAGAATATGCACCCTCAATCTGGCCTCTAGCCCTTATAGAATGGGGACAATAGTGACAATCTGTAAAGATAGATTAAGGCCTGGGGCAAAAGAGAAACCCATTTAGGCTCAATTTTCTGGACTAGAATTTGAATTGTCTCAAGCAGACCATTATGTCTCTCAGTTAACCTGGCTATGTGAGACTTATCAGAAACATGGAAGTCCTATTGAAAAGCTTTACCAGACACCCAGTATTGTGTATTCTGGGAACTCAAATGTGTACCTTGATTTTTATCGTAATGTCTATGACTCCAAAGGGAATAAAGGGAATAAGGTGTGTCCTGGCAAGGTTGCATGTGGTCTTAGTATATGTAGAGACACGTGATTTTGATTTATATTTTGGATATCTCTGAGGCAAGAGATTCCCAGAGTTTTTTTACCCTGATGGGGGCAATGGCCCAACAGTTTGTAATAAATGAAATGATTGGGCCATTTGTTGGCTGGGACATTTAGTGCTAAAATGACTGCCTGAAGTTCAGTCAATTGTATTGATCCATAGGTCCTAACTTTGTCAGGGTCATCCTGACTAAGGAATGAAAGTAGCAACATTCCACTGATTAAAAAAAACAATTAAAACTGTCGATTTTTATGATGGTTCATAGTGTCATTTGTACAGTTTATGAAATCACATTGCTGTTCATTCAGTTAATCCCAAGGGGCTCTCCAGGTAGCCAAAGGGTCTGGAGCAAGAGTGACTTCTTCCAGCACTATGGCATCTGGCAAGGGACTGAGGAAAGGTGATACCATCCCCTCCTGGAGGTAAAATATACCAGAGATTCCAGGTTTGGCTCCATCTTGTCTTAAGGAGGTCTCAGTAGCCATGCCAACCTTGTGGGGTACTGTTCCCATGACCTAATGCCTAATTGGCAGCTGGGTATGAAGGGTCACAGGCTCAAGGTCTGTGAGAACCTCTGTTTCCAGGAGAGCTCAGTATGTAGTCAGTCATTTTGTTTCAATGCTGTATAGCAGAGGCCAAGAAGGGCATCTTCTTGCTTCAGAAGCTCTTGACCAACTTATGGCCATTATAGGTGGTCCAGAAACTCCAGGACACACGAGAAGAGGTTGCCATGGCATCAACAGTGAAATACTCTTGGAGGGCACTAAAAGATATGCCTGTTGATTTAAATTTGACATATTTTAGAGGCTTTGTTGGAGGGGGTCCTATTTGAGGGGAATCATCCTACCTAGTGTTAAGGGTTACATGATGATAAGGGTTATATAGCTACAGTAAATAGGATAACATGATATTGATGCAGGGATTAAAAACATAGGTCAAGGACTTCCCTGCTGGCACAGTGGTTAAGAATCTGCCTGCCAATGCAGGGGACACAGGTTTGAGCCCTGGTCTGGGAAGATCCCACATGCCGTGGAGCAACTAAGCCCATTTGCCATACTACTCACACTCTAGAGCCTGTGTGCCACAACTACTGAAGCCCATGCACCTAGAGCCTGTGCTCCACAACAAGAGAAGCCACCACAATGAGAAGCCCACGCACTGCAATGAAGAGTAGCCCCCACTCGCCACAACTAGAGAAAGCCTGTGCACAGCAATGAAGACCCAACGCAGTCATAAATAAATTAATTTAAAAAAATAGGTCAATAGAACTATTCTGTTCTGAACCATTCTGAGAATCCAGAAATAGACCCAAACTTACCAAATGATTTTTGACAAACCAACTAAATCAAGTAAATGAAGGCAGGGAAGTCTTTTCAACAAATAATACTGGAGCAATTGAACATCCATAGGCAAAAGAAATTAACATCAATCTAACCTCATGCCTTAAACAAAAATGAACTCAAGGTGGATCACGACTGAAATATAAAATATAAATGTATGAATAATTTAGTAGGAAACAGAAGAAAATTGTCAGAACTGATGGCTAGGTGAAGGTGGTTTATGTTTTTTTTTAAACACATTAAACAAAAGAAAAGGTATCAGAAAAAGGATCTCGGTTTCCATATTTAAAAACTAGGAAAAGAGAAAAGCAAAGAAAGGAGAAGAAATAATATAATAAAGATCTAAATGGAAATCAATGAAGTAAACAGAATAAACTGCAGAGAAAGTCAGTGAAACCCAAAGCCTTAAAGAATAATAAAATAGGGACTTCCCTGGTGGTCCAGTGGGTAAGACTCCATGCTCCCAATGCGGGGGTCCTGGGTTCGATCCCTGGTCAGGGAACTAGATCCTGCATGCATGCTGCAACTAAGAGTTCACATGCGGCAACTAAAGATCCCACATACCACAATGAAGATCCCACATGCCACAACAAAGACCTGGTGCAGCCAAAATAAATAAATAAATATTTTTAAAAGCTATCAACAACAAATCTTTAAATAATAATAATAAAATAGCAAACCTCTAGCCAAGAGTTTATCAAATTAGAGTAAATACACAAATTACCAATATCAGGAATGAGAGAAGAGACACCAATACAGATGTCATCATATAAGATAACCCGTATAGCCCTACACCTGTTTATGAAATTAAATTTGGAATTAGAAGCCTTCACACAAAGCAAACTTCAGGCATAAATGCTTCAGTGGTGAATTCTACTAAACATTTAGAGAAAAAAACATACCAACTCTACACAGACTATTCCAGAAAACTGGAAAGACATGCTTTCCAACTTACTCTGTGAAGGTAACATACCAAAACCAGACAAAAGCATTACAGGAAAACCATAGACCAATATCCTTCATTAACATAGATGCAGAACCTGAACAAAATTTAACAAATCAAACCCAACAATATAAAAAAGTAACATATCAAGAAAAAGTAATTTATACAAGAAATGCAGGGTTTGATATATGAAAGTTAATGTAAAAAGATAAAACATACAATTGTAGTTGGGGGATCTAAGATGGTCCCCCAAATTCCTACTTTCCAGTATTCTCACTCTTGTGTAGCCCTCTTACATTTTACTAGAGTTGACCTATATGAATCATAATATAGCAAGTGAGGGCAAATCACGTCCATTTTAGGTTATAAAAGACACTGGTTTCCTTCTTAGTGCTTTCTCTTGCTCCTGGATCACTTGCTTTATTTGAGAGTATCCATCATGATCATTCCTATGGAGACCCATGTGGCAAGGAACTGAAGCCTCCTGTCAACAGAAAAAACCTTGGAATTGAATCTTGCAGCCTCAGGCAAGTCTTCAGAGACTACAACCCCAGTAGACAGCTTGCCTGCAATTTCATAGCGGATATTGAACTCTAACTGCCTACCTAAACTGCTCTCAGATTAATGTAATTTTTCAGAAAAAAATGTAAACAAATATGTAGTGACAGACAGCAGATCAGTGGTTTCCTGCAGATGGATGAGTACAGAGGGAGAGATTACAAAGGGCTCAAGAAAAACCTTTAATTTCATAGGTAGAAACGTATCAAATTTTACATGTTAAATATGTGTAGTTTAGACTTGAGTAAGGCTGGAGTTTTTTAAGCTAAGAGATACCTAAAACTCATCATTCATTATTTTACTACGTTTTACTATTATCCATGCTTTAAGGTTATTTATATTTAATGTATCCCCGTATGGTAGAAACAGAATATGATGGTGTGCTACTACACATCTTGCCCTAATTTCACATTCACAGACATCATGTTATAGCTTGAAATTGACTGTGTGGTAAACACTACAACTCAGAGCTTGATTTATTGTTTCATGTGAAGATTTAAGAAAGTAGAGAGTATGTTAATAATTCAGATTAAACTTAAAGGTGTATTGTGTCTGTCATTTTCCATTGGGTACAGCACAGAATTGCAAGGAAATATTCTTTCAGTACTCAAAAAATTTTACCCCATTAAGCAAATAAATTACTGACGTCATTGATAAATGACTGACATTCCAACAAATTTCTTTGCAGTTTCAATGTATTCCTGTTAATGAAAATAGAAATATCAACCAATGTTCATTTTAACAATAGGCAAAAGATATGAATGGACATTTCACGAAAGAAGATATATGGGTGGCAAATAAACACATAAAAAATGCTCAAAATTATGAGTCATTACAGAAATTCAAGGTAAAACCACAATGAGATTCTACTACTGCATGCCTATTAGAATAGCAAACATTAAAAACACTGATTATAGCAGTTGCTGGTGAACATGTGGAAGAACTGGAACTCTTTATTCAGTGCTGGGTGAAACACATATGGTATAGCTGCTTTAGAACACAATTTGGCAGTTTGAAAATTTTTTAAATATTCACCTGCCCTGTGACAAAGGCATTGCACTCCTACATATTAACACAAGGGAAATAAAAGCATAGGCCCATATGAAGACCTGTACATTCATGGTCATAGTAGCTTAATTTGTAATAGCCAAAAACCTGTATGTCATTTAACAGAAGAAAGTGTTTATAAATTGCGGTGCATTTGATTAAGGAATCTGGGAGGATGGTAGAGCAGGAAGCATCAGGAACTTGTCTCCCCAACTAGACAATTGTATTGACAAATTGTATCTCATATACCTATTTTGGAGCTCTGGGGTCTGTTCAAAGGCTTACAACTTCCAGACGAAAGCTGAAGACAGTAAATTGCAGTTTGGTCAATTTCAGCCCGTAGCACTGTAACAGCTACCCATCCCCCACACACTTGCCCCATGGCTGGCAGTTCTGCATGTGTCCCTGGAGCAGCTTGCACGCAGTTGATGGGAACCTGGGTGAAACCCTGCTCTTTAAATATTGAGGACTTGTGCTCTGATCTATTGCTGCTTCTGACTGCAGAGGTGAAGACACAGAAGTGTGTAACCATTTGTGTAAACGTCATTGCATTGTTGAAAGCCCCTCCCTCTCCAGTTGAAGCAACTTCCAGGGGATTTGCACCAGCACATATTCCCCCCTTCATTTTTCTCTTTTCTCCTTTTGGAAGCCAGATTTTTAGGGCTAAGACATTTCAAAGAAATCACATATACAGGGGAATTTAGAAAGTCATGACACATGTAAAGGCACAAGCTCAGAAAAGACCTGAGAAGACCTTAAGTTTACACCTCAGGTTGATCACCAGCAGAGACAGCCTACAACAATTTAAAAAAATTTTTAAATAAAAATGGCAAACCTTGCAGGGCAGAAATGGAGACACAGATGTAGAGAACAAACGTATGGACACCAAGGGGGGAAAGCGGCTGGGGGGGATGGGGTGGGTGTGGTGGTGTGATGAATTGGGCTATTGGGATTGACATGTATACACTGATGTGTATAAAATTGATGACTAATAAGAACCTGCTATATAAAAAAATTTTTTAAAAGGCAAACCTTGGGGAAGGTAAAAAATCTGATTTCCAAAGTTACCAATTAGATTCAAATGTCTAGTGTTCAACAAAAAATTACAAGCCATACAAAGAAACAGGAAAGCACAGCCCATTCAAGGGGGAAAAAAAAGAAATCACCAGAAACTGTCTCTTAAAAAGACCTGATGGCAGATCTACTAGACAAAGACTTTAAAACAACTGTCTTGCAGATAATCAAAGAACTAAAGACATGGAAATGGAAATGAAAACTGGAAATATCACCAAAGAGTGCCAGAAGAAGAAGAAAGGGGAAGAGAGATAGCTTGAAGAATTGATGACTGAAGACTTCCCAAATTTGATGAAAGATATGAATATAAACATCCCAGAGGCTCAATGAACTCCAAGAATGAACTCAGAGACCCAAATCAAAGCACATCACAATCAAACTGTCAAAACACAGAGACAAAAAATCTTTAAAGAAATGAGGGAGAAGTGACTTGGCACATTCAAAAGATACTCAATAAAATTACCGACAGACTTTTCACCAGAAGCCTTGGAAGCCAGAAGGCAATGGGTATGTTATGTTCAAAGTGCTGAAGGAAAAAATCTGTTAAACAAGAATCCTATATCTGGCAAAATTGTCTTTCAAATGGGAGGGAAGAATTAAGAAATTCCCAGATAAACAAAATCTAAGGGAGTTTGTTACCACCAGACCTGCCCAGCAAGAAATGCTGAAAGGAGTCCTTCACGTTGAAATAAAAGGACATTAGACTAACTCAAAGCTGTATGAAGGGATAAAGATCTCTTGTAAAGGTACATATGTTGGGCATTTTTTTAAACTACTATTATTGTAACTTTATAACTCCATTTTTTCATTTCTACATTATTTGAGAAATTAATGCATTAAAAAACAATTCTTTGTTTTTGGATATACAGTATATAAAGATGTAATTTTGTGACATCAATAACTGAAAGGGTTGGAGATGGAACTGTATAGGAGCAGAGTTTTTGTATGTTATTGAAGTTAGGCTGGTATAAATTCAAATTATAGTGTTATAATTTTAGGATGGTAACCACATGATAACTACAAAGAAGATAGCTATAGAATATACACAAAAGGAAATGGGAAGGGAATTAAAATATTCACGTTAAAAAATCAAAAACAGAAGAAGACAGTAATACACGAAATAGGGGACAAAAAAGCTATAAGGCATATAGAAAACAAATAGCAAATGACAGAAGTAAATCCTTTCTTATCAGTAATTACTTTAAATGTAAATGGATTAAATTCTCCAATCAAAGACAGAGATTGACAGAATGGATTTTAAAAAAATGACCCAACTTGGGCTTTACTGGTGGTGCAGTGGTTAAGAATCTGCCTGCCAATGCAGGGGACATGGGTTCAAGCCCTGGTCCGGGAAGATCCCACATGAGGCGGAGCAACTAAGCCCGTACACCACAACTACAGAGCCTTAGCTCTAGAGCCCGTGAGCCACAACTACTGAGCCTGTGACCCACAACTACTGAAGTGCACGTGCCTAGAGCCCATGCTTGGTGACAAGAGAAGCCACTGCAATGAGAAGCCCCTGCAATACAACGAAGAGTAGCCCCCACTCACCGCAACTAGAGGAACCCTGTGCACAGCAACAAAGACCCAACACAGCCAAAAATAAATTAATTTTAAAAAATAAAAATAAAAATGACCCAACTATATGCTGACTACAGAGACTAACTTTAGATCCAAAGACACAAGTAGGTTGAGAGTGAAAGGATGGAAAAACATATTCCATGCAAATAACTAAAGAAAGTGAGGTTGGCTATACTAATAGCAGACAAGATAGACTTTATTTAAAAAAGAAAAGTTACAAGAGCCAAAAAATATTTCATATAGCAATGAAAGGTTCTACACAGCAAGAAGATATAATAATTATAAACGTTTATGCACCTAATAACAGACCAAGAAATTATATGAAGCAAAAACTGACAGTTAAGAGTAAATAGACAGTTCTACAGTAATAGTTGGAGACTTTAATACTCTACTCTCAATAATGTATTGAACAACCAGACAAAAAAAATCAATAAGGAAACAGAAGACTTGACAACACAATAAATCAATTAGATCTAATAGAAATGTATGTAATACTGTACTTGACAACAGCAGAAAACACATTCTTCTCAAGTGTGCATGGGACATCTCCATAATAGACCATGTTATGCCACAAATTAAGGCTTAATTGATTTTAAAAGATAGATATTACACAAAGTATCTTCTCCAACCTCAACCAGATGAAGATAGAAATTGATAATAAAAGGCAAACTGAAAATTTCACAAATTTGTGGAAATTAAACAACATACCCTTAAACAATCAATGGAACAAAGAAGAAATCACAGAGAATGTTAGAAAATAATCAGAGATGAAAGAAAACAAAACGCACAGCACACCTAGAAAAACAACAGAGAAAAGTCAACAAGTCCAGAAGATGGTTCTTCAAAAAAGATTAACAAAATTGACAAACCTTTAGCTAGAATGACTAAAGAAGGCATAAATTACTAAAAACAAAAATAGAAGTGCAAACATTACAACTGATTCTACAGAAATAAAAAGGGTTACAAAAGTACTATGAACAAGTGTATGAAAAAAAGTGGATAACTTAGATGAAATAGACAAATTCCTGGAAACACAAAATCTTTCAGGACAGAGCCATGAAGAAAGAGAATATGTGAATAAAACTGTAACTACTAAGCAAAATGAATGAGAGGATTCAATGAATTCATTCATTTGAATGAGTGATCAAAAACCTCCCAACCACAAAGCTATGGACCTGAAAGCTTTATTGGTGAATTTTACCAAACATTTAAGGAAGAATTAACATTAATCCTTGTCAAAAATTTTCCAAAAACTTAAAGGATAACACATTAATTCATTTCCCTTGATATCAATGCCAGAAAAAGATACAAGAAAAGTATAGACCTATATCCCTTATGAATACTGATGCAAATATCCTTAGCAAAATACTAGCAGACAGAATTCAGCAGCATACTAAAAGGACTGAACACCGTGTTCAAGTGGGATTTATTCCTGGAATGCAAGGATCATTCAACATATGAAAATCATCTAACACCACATTAACAGGATAAAGGGAGAAAACAACTTGATCATCTCAATTGCTGCAGAAAAAGCATTTGACAAAATTCAACACTCTTTCACAATAAAAACACTCAACAAATTAGGAATAGAAGGAAACTACCTCAACATAATAAAAGCCATGTATAAAAATCCCACAGCTAATATCATATTCAATGGTGAAGAACTAACAGCTTTTCAATCAGGAGTAAGGAAAGAATGCCCACTCTCACCATTTCTATTTCACATAGTACTGGAAGTTCTAGCCAGAGCAATTAGGCAAGAAAAAGAAATAAAAGGCATCCAAATTGGAGAAGAATAAGTAAAATTATCTTTGTTCACAGATGAAATAATCTTAAATCTAAAAAACCCTCAAGACGCCACAAAATTATTATTAGAATAAATTAATTCAATGAAGTAGCATACAAAACCAACACAGAAAAATCAGTTGCATTTCTATATACGAACAATCTGAGTAGAAAATTATGAAACCAAGTAAAACACTTAAGAAGTAACTTAACCAAGGAGGTAAAAACTTTATTTTAAAACCATAAAACATTACTGAAAAAAAATTAAAGAAGACAAATAAATGGAAACATATCCCACATTCATGGATTAGATGACTGAATGTTGTTAAGATGTCAATTCTACCCAAAGCAATCTAAAGATTTCAGGCAATCCCTACCAAAATCCAAGTAATTTTTTTTTTTTGCAGAAACAGAAATCTATGCTAAAATTCATATGGATTCTCAAGGGACCCTGAATAGCTAAAACAATCTTGATAAAGAAGATCAATATTGCAGGACTCACATTTTCCAATTTCAAAACTCACTACAAAGCCACATTAATGTAAATAGTGAGGTATTGACATAAAAAAGTATAGATAAATGGAATAGAATAGAGTCCAGAAATAAACCCTCCCATATACAGTCAAATAATTTTTGACAAAATCAATCCATGGGAAAACTGAATATCCACCTGCAAAAGAATGAAGCTGGACCCTTACCTAACACCTTTCACAAAAATTAACTCAAAATAGATCAAAGACCTGAATGTAAGACCCAAAACTATAAAACTCTTAGAAGAAAACATTGGAAAATTCCATAACATTGGATTTGGCAATGATTTTCTGGATATGATACCAAAGGCACAGGCAACAAAAGAAAAAAGACAACTTGGACCTCATGAAAATTTCAAACTTTTGTGTATCAAAGGACACACTATCAACATAGTAAAAAGGCAACCCACAGAATGGGAGAAATTATCTGCAAATCACAAACCTAATAAATATCCAGTATATAGAATTTCTAAAACTCAGCAACATCAAAACACAAACAATCCAATTCAAAAATGGAGAAAGGACCTGAATAGATATTTTCCTAAAGAAGATATACAAATGACTAGTAAGCACATGAAACAATAGTTATCATCATGAATCATTACAGAAATACAAATCAAAACAAGATACCACTTCATACTCATCAAGATAGATACTATCCAAAACAAACAAACAAAAAACAGAAAAAACAAGTGTTAGTGACGATGTGGAAAAAGTAGAACACTTGCTGAAAATGTAAAATGGTATAGCCACTGTGGGAAACACAACACAATTTTTTTCCTCAAAAAATTAAAAATATAATTACTATATGATCCAGTAATTCCACTTTCAGGTATATACCCAAAAGAATAGAAAGCAGGGTTTCAAAGAGAGATTCGTACACCCAAGTTCACAGCAGCATTAGTTACAATAACCAAAAGGTGGAAATAAATCAAGTATCCACTGAGGGATGAATGAATAAGCAAAATATGACATATACATACAATGGCATATTATTCAGCTTAAAAAGTAATGTAATTCTGACACATGTTATAACATGGATGAAACTTAAGGACATTATGCTAAGTGAAATAAGCCAGTCACAAAAAGACAATATATAGCTCCATTTATATGAGATAACTAGAGTAGTCAAATTCCATTACGGAGAGTAGAATATTGGTTTTCAGGGGCTTGGGGAAGGGGGAAATAGGGAGTTATTGTTTAATGGGTATAGTTTCAGTTTTGCAAAATGTAAAGAACTCTGGAGATGAATAATGGTGATAGTTGCACAATATGACTGTACTTAATACTGCTGAACCGTGCACCTAACAATGGTTAAGACAGTAAATTTTATGTTGTGTATTTTATGAGATATTTTTTAATTTAAAAAAAAGCATAAAAACTGTGGTATTCATTCAACAGAGCACTACTCAGCAGTAAAAGGAATGAACTACTCATACACACAGAATGGATGATTCTCAAGATGATTATGCTATATGAAAGAAAACAGACCAAAAATAGAGTACAAATACTTTATGATTCCAATCGTATAAAATTTTAGGAAAGGCAAACAAATCTATAGTGGAAAAAAAGGTAAATCAATGGTTTCCTTGGGATGTAGGTAATGGTTCCCTGGGGAAGGCAAGGAGGGATAGTAAAGGGGCATGAGGTAGCTTTGTGGGTGATAAGTTCATTATCATAATTGTTGTGTTGGTTCCCTGAGTGTATACATACTTTAAAACTTATCAAAGTGTACACATTAAATACATACAGCCATTTATTCCATGAAAATTATATCTCAACAAAGCATTAAAAGAATTGTTGCACATAAAAATCTGATCTCCTACTCATTTTGGAAAACTAGAAGATTTGGCAACCCCATATTGATTCTACTACCTCTCTCCTCATGTGTTGGCAGCAGAGATGGCTGGCTACGTCACAAATGCCTCATCCCTGGTGTACAGGATCTACCTTCTCTCAGTCCCCATTTTCCTGCCAACCCAGCAATGGCTTTGACATGAATAATGCAGAGAGCCTGCAGTATTCCACAAAACCTTTAGATAATTTGCTTTGCCGGTGACCTTAGTCATAAGGACAGAGGTCTGGAGGTCCTGAGAACTTCTGCAAATCCTGAATCCTGCACAGTCACATTTAAAGGAACATTTGTGGATGCACTTTTAGAACAGGTACATTCCCTCTTGTTTGCCAACTGGACCCAGTAAGTCTTACAGTAGGTGACATATACTGGAACATTAGACATCAAGGGCATATAACTCCTTGGCAGGGGCCAGGTAAACAGTGTCTACTCAACAGTGCTAAGGAATAGGAGGCATCCCCAGTAAACAAAGGCCCCAACTCAGGCTGCTTCCAGATGCACTGGAGATTGCACAACCTCCCCTTCCTCAGAGTAATCTCTGATTCACAAAAATTCATGCCATTCAGACCACAACATTAGGCCCACAAAGCCCTACAAGCTTCCCTAGGATGCCTTGGGTAGCAACACAAACGAGGCCAAATCTGGACTGAAAACTGCGCTCTGCCATCCTGCTCTTCCCTGAGGCAATAAATTTGGAGACCCCTTTGGTTTGGTAGACCTTAATTCTGTTCTCAACCCACTCCACAGTTATCAGAACACAGCAGATTAAAGGTGGCTTTATCAATAAGGCTCTTATCACCCAAACCAGAGCAATGTAAAGTAAATAGTTGTTAAGATAGGTAAGGTGGAAGCTGGATGAATCCATCATGAGCATCATACAAGATAAACAAATGTCCTTGAAAAAGGGAAACCTCTGCAAGCTGCCAGTAGGACCCAGCTCAGGTCTTCATGGCCAAAGATGGGTGATGTCCACAGCTAAACCAGTCACAGGGGGAGGGAATGACATCTTCCCATGGCCTCAGGCTACTCATGATTCCCTCCTGGAGAGAGGAAACAGAGGCCTGTCTTTTGTGAGCACAGGAAAGTGGCTGATGCACACTCTGGAGACCTGCCAGTGGGTAGAACTGAGATGACTTCTACCACAGACATTAGCAGTGAGAAAAACTCTGACAAAGTTTGTGGTCAGAAAATGCAACCCTGCTCCAGAAAGCTTCCAATATATCTAGCATCCATTGGGAATCTCTCCAGCATAGATATTTGGATGAACAAGGTTCAACTTCTGGCTGACAGCTCCCTCATAAAGACCACTCTCAGAGTTAATCTCTAGTGGGTGCTGTCGTGCAGAAGAAGGAGGGTGCACATTCTCTGAACTCCTTTCTCTGGTGTGAATTTTCTGATGCCGGATGAGGGTAGACCTTTGGCTGAAAGCCTTTTCACATTCATTGCACTTATATGGCTTATCTGGTTTGTGAACTTTCTGGTGCTGCCTCAGATTAGAACTTTGTCTGAAGGTTTTCCCACATTCAAGGCACTCATAAGGCCGCTCACCAGTGTGAAGTCTCCGATGGTTATTGAAGCTGGAGCGTTGGCTAAAGAATTTCCCGCATTCAGGGCACTGATAAGGCCGTTCACCAGTGTGAAGTCTCCGATGGCTATTGAGGCTGGAGCTTTGGCTAAACAGTTTCCCACATTCACTGCACTCATAAGGCCGTTCACCAGTGTGAACTCGCTGATGTTTCATGAGGTCGGAGCTTCGGCTGAAGGCTTTCCCACAAACGCTGCACCCATAGGGTCGTTCACCAGTGTGAACTATCTGATGTTGAACAAGTCCATCAAAGTGGCTAAAGAATTTTCCACATTCATTGCACTTATAAGGTTTTTCTCCAGTGTGAACTCTCCAATGTTTAATTAGGCTGGAGTTGCAGTTGAAGGATTTCCCACACTCGCTGCACTCATGAGCACTTTTACCTGTATGAACCCTCTTATGATGAATGAGGTTGGAACGTTGGCTAAAGAATTTCCCACATTCACTGCACTCATAAGGCTTTTCTCCAGTGTGTACCCTCTTATGTTGAATAAGATTGGAGCTTCGGCTAAAGAATTTCCCGCATTCGCTGCACACATGAGGGCTTTCACCAGTGTGAACTCTCTGATGTTTGATGAGACTGGACTGCTGGCTAAAGAATGTCCCACATTCACCACACTCATAAGGCTTTCCTCGATTGTGATCTCTCTGGTGTTGAAAGAGGCCAGTGGCGTAGCTGAAGAATATCCCACATTTGCTGCACTCATAAGGCCTTTCTCCAGTGTGGGTCCTCTGCTGAACAAGTGAGGATTTGTCACTGAGAGCGTTCTGAAATTCACTGCGCTTCTTACGGCATTGCATAGTGGGAAAATCCACCACGCCTTCGGAGCTGTGGTGTGGCTCCACTACACGGGGAGTGACCTGGTGCTGACCACATCTGGACACAAAGGCCTTCCCACCCTCCCTCAGTGTGAAAGGTTTCTTTGATGTGTCATCTCTGCAGCTCTTCACAAGCGAGGCGCTGCCTTCGTTCCTTGAGATAGGCTTGTCCACATTCTGCTGCATCTGTGGTTGGTGAAGGTTGGCATTGAACTTAAACTCTCTCCTGTATGCCTCACACACATGTGGTTTCTGCCAGGGATGTGTTGCCTGGTGTTCAGCTGGGTGCACAATGTCTTTCAGGTGTAGGCCACGCAGGTCACAGGGGTAGCCTTTCTGGGTGGATGGAACCACCTTGGGATTCATGTCCTGTGACACTTCTACAGAAACACTAAGCTCAGCAGGTGACCCCTCACCCTCTGTCCCATGGCAAAAATCTGAAAGGAGAAAAATGCTGGTGACAACCCAATCACAAATGCAAGTCTGATCCAGGAATGAGTCCATGGGATTATTGGCAAGATGAAAGGCCTGAGGTCAGGATGAGGAATGGTCTTCTCTAATGTGCTGTGCCTGGTAAGGTCACGAAATAGGGGAGGCCTTACCAGGAGCAAGGACACAAAGATGTGCACAGTATCAGGTGGAAAGGCAAGTCTCCTCCTCACTTCTCTACAAAGGCTTTTCAGGGGAGCCCTGGCTGCTGGTAACCCATGAGGACTGTGCAGAAGGATGTGTTCAGGCCCGGGAAAATCTGGTTGCAACTGGCTAGCTGGTGTTCAAGGACTATAATAGGAAATGTGTACATCGCATGACATATTAAGTGCAGGTCCACATTGGAGAGTGTTGCAGAGGGAGCTGTGGAAACAGTGAGGGACACAGCCAGGGGCCCCAAGTCAAAGCAGAAATGACAAGTAGGCAATGTGTCAAGAACAGGAAAGGAAAGGTAGAAGAGAAATAAGGCTTTGGCACCAAAACAACGATGAACACGAGAAAAGTGGCAGGTATGATCTGAAGACAGTAGTGATGTCACATGGTCCCCCATCTCTCACTTACCTGAGCCAGGCCCTCTATATGCCCCTCTTGCCATGGCTGACGTCATGTCCACTCGGTCAGGCACCCAGGGCTCTGCCCCCATTTCCAGCTGGGCAACTACATGAGACCTGAAAGATGTAAGTCCTAAGGGAAAGACAGGACAGGTAAGGGGCCAGCACTTGCCCTGGTGAACTACCCCACAACAGACCACAGGAAAGAAAACAAAATATTACAAAAGGAACACACAAGGGAGGTCTAGCAGGAACATCTCAGTAGTCATAGCAAATAGTAACCACCAGTGCCTAGAATTCCTGGCAGTCAGGCCTTAGGAAATATTAGTTTTAAAGGAAAAGAGCAGAACAGAACTGTCATAGATCTGGACGATCACCCAGGCGGGCAGTGGCTGAGTCAGATGGGATCCACTGGTCTTCCTTCTGGGACCCTTCCCCACAAGGCTTCAGGGCAGCAGGTATTGGGGCTGCTTGGGGAGAGCTTGGGACCCTGCACACAGCTGAGCTCTGGAACCCACGGCACATATACCAGAAAGGGGGGAAGGGGGACTTCCCTGGTGGTGCAGTGGTTAAGAATCCGCCTGCCGATGCAGGGGACATGGGTTTGAGCCCTGGTCCGGGAAGATCCCACATGCCACGGAGCAACTAAGCCAGTGCGCCACAACAACTGAGCCTGCGCTCTAGAGCCTGTGAGCCACAACGACTGAGCCCACGTGCCACAACTATGGAAGCCTGCGTGCCTAGAGCCCGTGCTCCTCAACAAGAGAAGCTACTGCAAGGAGATGCCTGCATACCTCAATGAAGAGTAACCTCCACTCACTGCAACTAGAGAAAGCCCGCACACAGCAATGAAGACCCAACGCAGCCAAAAATAAATAAATAAAATAAATAAATTTATTTTTTAAAAAAAGGTGGGGGGGAAGGAAGCAGTGCCCACGGTCCGGCTGTGGGACGGAAAGAGCCTCTTCTTGGGAAAGGAGGATGGGCAGAGATGAGCTGAGGACACCTGGGTGGGTGTGAAAGCCTTACCCAGTGAGGCTATCAGTGCAAAGTTCTCCAGCATCACATCGCAGTACAGGAGTCTCTGAGCCTCATCAAGGAGTCCCCACTCCTCCTGGGAGAAGTAAATGGTCACGTCCTCAAAGGTCACACAGTCCTGCCATGATGGGGACAGTTCATTCCATGATCAGCTTCTCTCCTCAGGACTCCCTGTCTATCCCCTGTTCACCCTCCTCCCCAGCTTCCCAACTCAGAGGAGATCCCAGGCCCTGGTTCCATGCCTTCTATGACTGCTTTTTCAGCCCACAGCAATGCCAGCAATGCTCTGGGCCTGAAGTGCAGGGCCCCTAGTGTCGCCGATGTCATGCCTTACAGATACAAACAAACATGGGCCCATAATCCCCAGTACCAGGGCCCTGGGGGCAACAGCTCACATGCCCTCCCCACATGCATATCACTCTTTGGACTGTACATTTCCTCAAACCCTGGACCTCACCACTGCATCCACATTGTTGCTGTACCCCCTCCCCATCCCAGCCCACATCATAGCCATCTCCATGCGCTGTCACTCTTTACATGGTATTGCTGGGGCTCAGGGTGGGCCACCCCAAAATGTGCCTCAATGTCATATAGATTATTTTGAATTAAATTTACTTAAGAAACGGCCAGCACAAGGGGGACACTCCTTTCTGTCTCCCTGAAAGCAAGAAATGAATCTCTCATGTAAAAGTAAATGAATGTCTCATGTAAAAGGGTGTCTTTCTACCTCAATCTGGAGGTAGAAAGACACCCTTATCACCAAAGATAGGGATTTTGGGGACAAGAAGCCTATATAAACAAACTTTGTTACTTCTTTAGTTTACTACCTGAAGCCCAAACTCTGTTTAGATTTTTCACTAATTGGGTACCCAAAACCTAAGTTTCTTTGTCTAGTCAATTCCTCACAAATTTATTGTTTTTTTTGTCCAAAAAGTATAAAAGCTGCCTGCTTTGGCCACTTCTTAGGTCCCATTTCTATGAGACCTCCATGAGCAGGAATTAAAATTTGTTTCCTTTTCACCTATTAATCTGTCTTGTGTCAATCTGATTATTAGTCCAGCCACAAAATCTCAAAAGAGGGGTAGAGGGGGCAATTTCCCTCTTCCTGACAGTTGGTGAGCCAGGCAGGTGGCTGGCTGGAGCCTGCTTCCCGCCCTGAGGATGCTGTAGATCCGGGGACATCTGACAAAGACTGCAGAAGGTAGTAAGATTTCTTACCCAGTCGGCCTCCCGGGTCTCTGCCTGCAAGTTCTGGTGGGAGGGAAAGTGGTGAGACTCCCCTTTCTCTGTCTCTAAATTTAGATTAGCAGGAGAAAATATTTGTGGAGCTGGTTAGTTCCTTGTATTAGTGACTTGGGAATCCTCATCCTTCACCTCCCAGAGATGGTCACTGTTTTTCTCTGTCTCTGTCTGTCGTGTTGTTTGTCACGAGGAAGAACCAGAGGGCAGAACACAGGCATAGGCCCTATGAGCCTGCTGTTCAAGCCAGCCTCACACACTGGTGAATTAGCAGTTCTCACCAGACCGGCATCTGTTTAGACAAACTTTGCTCTGGGTTCTTATTTTTTGCTACGTTGGGTCTTTGTTGCTGTGTGTGGTGGCTTCTCTTGGCATGGGCTCTAGGCGCACAGGCTTCAGTAGTTGTGGCGCACAGGCTTAGTTGCTCCGTGGCATGTGGGATCTTCCTGGACCAGGAATCAAACCCTTGTCCCCTACATTGGTAGGCGGATTCTTAACCACTGTGCTACCAGGGAAGTCCTGCTCTGGGCTCTTTATTAAAAAAAAAAAAAAAAAAGATGAGGTTTTTTCCTTCCATCTTGTTTTATGTCCTCAGAGCTTGGCTTTGTGTCCAGTGAGAATACTGTCTCTGGTCTGTACCATCCAGAAGGTGCATTTACTGGGGTGCATCTGGTGGCCAAGCTCTTTGTCCGGCCATACCAGCTCTCAGGGGACTTTGTCATAAGGCGTCCCAGTCCATAACGGACCTCTGTCATCACAACCTTCATTAGTTGTTAGTGCTGGGAAAGTCCCATTCCAGTAGTGCCTGCCGGATACCATAAATTATCGGTTTTATGGCTGGAGGCGCCCCAGATTTTTGTGGGACACTGGAGACACCATTTTCCCTACACCATTCTCACCACCTGTAGCAACAAAGGGGTTCTACCTTCTTAGACTAATTCTGGGAGTGGGCTTTTTGGATCTTGTGAGGGCTATATACTCTTCTTGTGAGATGCCTCTTGCATCTTTGGTTAAGCCATAATAAAACACTTATTGGCTTCAGTCACTATGTGAAAATATAAGATCCTACTTGTCAATGGCCAGATGATAGATCCTTTAAATTGGCTATATTTAAAAGGAAAAAACAATTGAGAGCTCTCATAATAAACAGCTGTCATACTGGTACTTATGGGAGGACCAAATTCTCTATAAAAAGAAAAAAAAAGGTATAATGACTAGTCTTAGAGAATCCCTTATTAAGATAAAAAAAACAGAAATTAGACTTAAAACAAAAATCCAACATAAATTCTCCTTCTTAAAAATCACCCCATCTTCTCAGCAATTTCCCAGGCTCTCCTACAAATAATCAGAAAATAAATGGGCTGGAGGCCAATATTTAAGAGTTTATAGAAACAACTGTCTTTGTCTTACAAAGCTTGTCTTATGAAGCTCTACAAAACCAGGAGTAAACTCTAGAAACAAGTCAAAGCCCATCGAACTTTACTCGTCCCAAGGTCTCACCTAATCCTCTCGAAATGCTTGCAGATATTATAGTAGATCAGGATATTGGCGCAAACTTGTCCTGTACTTAAGAAAAACATTTAATAATAATTACCCTAAGACCTATGATAATAGACAAGTATACTCCAAAACATATTTTCTTTCTCTGTCCCTTCAAGTTATGTCATGTATTTGAATGTAAACACAGCCCACAGAGCCTGAGCCTGAGCCTGGACTAATTCAATCAGTAAAACCTGAAATTAAAAGAAAAAAGAGAGAGAGGCTTTTTCAAACACCCACTGTTAAAAGGACTTTTTTGCTCAAACTCTAATAAGTCACAGCCTCCCTATAATTGCTTGTCAAGGGCAAATACAGATCTTAAAAGTCTTCTACACAAATAATAAAAGACTAGCTAGCTAAGCAAATAATCTAATTCATTCCAACTGTTACTGATAAACTAGTGAGTTTTCTATTGTACCTGATTCATGACTAAAGTTTTAAAATAAGAACTATGAGATCTCTGGTTGCGTTTATCTATATGTCCATATGTGTATGTTAACTCTGGATGGCACTGCCAAAATTAATCTGTAAAAGAGCTCTATTTAATTGGCTTAAATACTTTTTTTAATATAAAAAGTCTCAAATATGTAATAAAAAATAACCCAAACGTTTCTCATAATCTTTAGTAAATAAAAGCTACTTGTTGGTTAAATTAATACAGATATATCTTCAGAGTTACCTGAAGGTATATCCTCAGATAATCTTTAGGAAATAAAAGCTACTTGTTGGTTAAATTAGTACAGGTATATCTTCAGAGTTAGCATTAAATGTAATGTAGATAAACAACCTTTGTTCTACCTGGGTGTACTAGTCAAACGGGCTAATGTTGTCTCATTTGCAGTTTGTCAGCAAACAAACAAACAAGATAATGACTAACTGCTTTAATGTCTCATGAAATTTTCATGAGTAATCTGATTGTTAAAAATAAATTGAACAGATATAAATGTGATGAGTTTTTAGGTGAACTTTTAGACAATAATTGTTTTATGATATGTCCATTTAAATAGTTTCCTAAATCTGTTTGGTAATTTATACACTTAGAGTTTTGCTACGTTAACTTAAACGATGGGAATTAACTGGATGTCTAAATCATTTCCAAATACGATAAAGTACTGAAACATTAGTTTCTAAACAAGTCTAAGTTTATACCTACTTGTTGCCTCTTGATACAGAGAAACTAAGTATGTTTGGCTCTAGTAAATATATCTTGTGCTTTATTGAAAGATTGTACTATGAAATAGCATGTTTCTAGAAATTATAAAACGTATTTATGTTTGTCACACCACAAAATGTTAATAAAGTTCACAATTGTTTACTTCTTTGTTTTCACTAAAAAATTAAAATTTCAAAGGATTAGGATTCCAATTAATATATGTGGTTAAAGCTGCAGATATAATAAGGGATAAGAAAAGGTATGGAGACATTTTTATTAAGGAAAAAGAAAGTGATTTTGTCCTAAAGCTGGTTAGTTCTAAATGGGAAAGAAAACAAGGGACAAACTAAAAAGGATTCTTTGGAAAGGAATTTTATGTGTGGTCATGACTGAACAAGATTAGAATGAATTTAATTATGTAAATAAGTTTTAATATCAAAGTAAACTGGTACAAAATTGGAATTTGTTTTTCTCTCTGTTAAAAGAACAAAGTCTTTTTGGTTGTTTGTTTTTGTTTTCTATTGGTCTGCTCTTGATAATAAGAGATTATGAAAGGTTTTTCTTTACCTTTAAGTAATGTGCCTAGAAAAAAACAAAGATCTTCTGTCTTGTCAAAGTAATTACTTATGTTCTATATCTTTATCAGGTCTTTGATTCAGTAAGTAAACCCAGTCCTATTGCTATTAAAAGACCTGAATTTTGCTCAGAACTATATAGCCTTCTATATTTGCCTAAGAAGTCTTTAATTATTACTTTGGTTAAATGGATAACGAAGCATTGCTTCACAGCGACCTATTTAAGTCAAATATTTTTTGATATTTTTGACAAACTTCTCCCAAATCAAATTCTAAATGAAAACTTTTTGACTTAGAACTAATATTGAGACGTGAGATATTTCAGGGAACCTCTGAAATACCCTCAAAGATTTATTCTCTCTCCTTATAAAAAGATATTAAACTAATTAGGTGTATTTAATATGTTAAATTATATGGAAACTGTTGTCACATAAGAAGTCATGTTAAGTCTCCTTTATGTTGTGTCTGTATAGGTATGTATTCCAAGTGTTCCAGAAATTATGTGAAATTTCTGAAGTCATATATGTCCTGGCATAAAATGTTACTGTCATCAGAATGGAGACTCATACTAAAGGGATTGAACCCCGGTATCAGGGAAATGCACTGACTGTCATGCAAAGGCAGCAACAACAGAATCTGTAAAGACTGTGGCACATGTAGATAAAATCCATTCTGCTTCTGCAAAAAACCTGACCCCTTATTGCCAGATTTTGCCATTCTGATGTCCTTGTACCATGGCAACAGTCTGCTTCTGAATAAGAGAAATTAAAATGGGTAAACAATAGCTGTAAATTAAATGAACAGTCAGGGCTATGGGAAACCTAAGATGGCTACTTGGTTCTTCCCAGCTCCCTGGCAAACCTCATTTTTTTTTTTTTTCTTGCATCCCTTCACCCACCATAGTGTCTTTAAGATGCATTTAAATAGACATTGGCAGGAAGATTTCTATAACATTGCAAAAGCAGTCTACCAGCAATGTCTGACCTGTCAAGTCCATAACCCTGGGGAAAAACAATTTTTGTCCCCAGAAGCCCCAGACATTTTCTCTCTGGACTCTCTGAGCACCTGCAGCTGTACTTCATTCAACTGCCACTACGTATGGGTTATCAGAATGTTTTTATTATTACATGTATGTTTTCCGGATGGATTGAAGCCCTCCCTTGCTACAAAGCTGATGCCCTCACAAGGGCAAAGAAACGGTTTTTAAAAATGTGTTTTCCATTTGGGTATACCTTCCACAATCTCCAGTGATCAAGGCATCCACCTTACAGGGCAAATCATATGAGCCTTAAAAAATACCTCACAAACTTCATGGAAGTATCACTGTTGCTCTCATCCTCAATCATCAGGCAAAGTTGACAGAACTAACGGAAGAACTGGACTCAGAGCAGAACAAGAATTAATTACATGGGATTGAATGAACTGATGAATATGATTATAATTTTTGTGACTTTTTGTTTAAAATATTACTGATTTTTTTAACCTTTTGTTTTCCAAATACAAGGAAGTTTTTTTAAAAAGATTTACAGCAATTTGGTAAATTATACCTTTGTAAGCAAAAATGAAACATTTATCTTTTTCCCCCTACCTGATCTCTCCAGAATTCAGAAACTCTCTGTATTATTTTCTTAGCAATATAGTTACTTGCATAAGTTCAATAAGAATCTGTTCTCTTCATAATAGGACACAATTAGAAACACTGGTTATCTTGCCAAGGCTTTGACTGGAAAGTCATATTTGAGAGAGACACATGTAGACTCAGATATGACCAGACAGCTTGAAGGAACTAAGACTGCCTTTACTTTAAAATTATTATTTTATTTTTTTCTTTTTGGCTGTGCGGCTTGCGGGATCTTAGTTCCCTGACCAGGGACTGAACCCGCGCCCTAGGCAATGAAAGCGAGGAGTCCTAACCACTGGACCACCGGGGAATTCCCAAAATTGACTTTATGGGCCAATCAAATCCTTTGGAAAAGCATCCTGGTACCTTGCTAACAGGGTTCCCAGCGCCTTACCACGTGAGTAAGGACGGTCACTTCTGAGAGGCACAGGAACCTCAGGATATTTGGGGGATCTCAAGAGAGGAATTCACCCAATTCTATAGGTATTACAGGCAAGTCTGATGATAAGTCTGACGTGGCTTCCTGGCCTCGAGAGGCTATTAAGAGTTCAATCTGGAAATTCCTTATGAAAAGTTCCAGCAAAGCAGATTCAGAAGAGCCTATATGGCTAAGCCCTATTCTTGCTGGACCTGTATAAATAATCAGGCCGAGTTTATGGAATCTAGACTTACTCTGCAAACAAATTCGTCTTAATTTGGCTATCTTTGGTAGACATGAGAGTGATTTTAGAGAACAAAATTATGTTTCAATAGAAACTATAATGTACACTTGTATATATGATTCTAGTGCTATTAGTTTTCATTGAGGCTTTGTTATTTACCTGAAAACTGGACTGGATCCTGAATTATTCTAGTTTCCTCCAATATCTGGCTACAACTCTTTAATGTTTCCAATTTTTTCTCACCCTTCTGAGTTGGAATCACTGAGAACTAAAACTGAGTTTGGAATCACTGAGTTGGAATCATTGAGAACTAAAATTGCCCTTTTCTTGAAGCCCTGCAAATTGAAGCTAAACGACTTGATAAACTTCAGAGAAATTGCCACCACGGCTCATATTTAAACTATCCTCGTGCCTTTTACTATATGAGCCACTCAGAAAGTTTTCCTGACATCAGAGACATTTCAAACTGCAAAAGATGCTTCAACCCTGACATCTAGAAATCTTGACTGACTGCATCCTAGTCTACAAACTGGTTTATAATCTGCTCCGATCATTAACCTTTGTTTTTCTTTTGATCCCCTAGAAATGTCTCCTATTAAATACTTGGTTGCTTGCACCATAGGCCTAGCTGTGGGAGCTCCCCCTGCATCACTGCCTCCTAAAATAAGGTATAACTGTTTAACTGAACTAATCTGTTCTCAGGACTAAGAAAATGGTTCAATGAACTGTAGGACTCCACTAACCGTTCTCTCTCTCCACAGAGGACGATTCAGAGGAGCGAAGTGTCAGACCCGAGGTAGGCCTCCCCTAAATGTTTCTCAATGGCATATTGATTGTTTTGAATTAAAGTTACTGAAGAAACAGCCAACGCAAGGGACACTCTGACCCTCCTTTCTGTCTCCCTGAAAACAGGAAATAAATTTCTCACGTAAAAAGTGCACTCCCTGCATCTGGACATAAAAAACATCCTTATTTGGACTTCCCTGGCGGTCCAGTGGTTAGGACTCTGCGCTCCCCATGCAGGGGGCCCGGGTTCCATCCTTGGTCAGGGAACTAGATCCTGCATGCAGCAACTAAGAGCCCGCGCGCAGCCAAATAAATAAACATTAAAAAAAAAAAAAAAAAAGGGCTTCCCTGGTGGCGCAGTGGTTGAGAGTCCGCCTGCCGATGCAGGGGACGCAGGTTCGTGCCCTGGTCCGGGAAGATCCCACATGCTGCGGAGCGGCTGGGCCCGTGAGCCATGGCCACTGAGCCTGCGCGTCTGGAGCCTGTGCTTCGCAACGGGAGAGGCCACAATAGTGAGAGGCCCGCGTACCGCAAAAAAAAAAAAAAAAGAACACCCTTATTGCCAAAGATAGGGAATTTGGGCCAAGAAGCCTACGTAAATAAAACCTGTTACTTCTTTACTACCTGAAACCCGAACTTTGCTTAGCTTCTTCACTAATTGGGCACCCAAAACCTAAGTTTCTTTGTCCAGTCAGTTCCTCACAAATGTGTTGTTTCCTTGTCTAATAGGTATAAAAGCTGCCTGCTGTGGCCACTTTTTAGGTCCCATTTCTGTGAGACCTTCACGTGCATTAAAATTTTTCTCCTGTTAATATTACTTTTATTATTAGTCCAGCCACAAGAACTCAAAGGAAGGGTAGAGGAGGAAGCTGCCCCCTCCCTGGCAGTCCGGAGAATTCTTGGCAAATACAGCCATGATCCCATCCTGCTCCCAGACCTTCTGTGGCTCCCACTGCCAAGGGCAACATCTACCCTTGATGTGAAGGCCTCCCCACTCGGCCCTGTTCCTGGCTTCAATCCAAGCCACCCAGGACTACATCAGATGCCCTTGGCCCTTTTCTTCTGTCCCTTCATCAATCACTCATTCAAAAGCCAACCTCTCTGGTCCTCCTACCCCCTACCCACCAGGGTCTAACGGCTCTCTCATCTTGCCCCATTTGCCCCTGAGTTGATTCCCCAGCCCGACTGAAAATCCCTGGGCCCCTTCAAGGGTCCACAAAGCCCTGGTGAGAACGAAGATGGCTGAATGAGCACCAGCCCAGGCCTCACTGAAAAATGACCTCCAGTACTATGAAGCCTCAGCCCCCCTTCTCATATCTATGCCCCCAGGAAAATGTGGCCACCTGCCAGACCCACCTTTCCCTACACACAGCCCCCTGCCCAACCACCACCACGAACACTAACTCTCCCTCATCTGTCTTTATGATGCCAAACAAGCCAGCAAGATACCCCGTTCTCAGTTCTCAGGCCCCACCCTCTCCCTTCCCCCTAACATCCCTGCCACCATGACCTGAAGTTTCACCCTCCTAAATCCGACACACCCTTGCCCACACACCAGATGCCACATCTTGGTTGTTTCTTTTTTTGTTTTCTTTCTTTTTTTTTTCTGGCCACGTCGCACGGCTTGTGGGATCTTAGTTCCCCGACCAGGGATCAAACCCGGCCCCCCCTGCAATGGAAGCGTGGAGTCTTAACCACTGGACTTCCAGGGAAGTCCCTCGATGTTTCTAACTGTGAAAATAAAGACCAACCAAATGAGAACAGCAAAGGCTAATTACTCTGAGTTTGCTATAGAAAGAGAGTCAACCGCTTATGCTCTGGCACAGACTCAGAGGCAGGCAGAGGAGCGGGAAAGCTTTATAAGTGGAAAAAAAGGGAAGGCTTCAGGTATGCCCTGTTGGCATGGGGAAGCTGTGGGCAGGCTAACTAGGCGCAGGGCATCCTATGTGATTGGTTAGGGGTGCATATTTGGCTTTCCCTGGTTGGTCCTATGTTGGAAGTAGGAACAAAAATTAGAGGAGTTGTCAGCTATTAAGCCCTGGTCTTTTGGGGCCAATTGTTACAGAAGTTATTGTTTAACTTTCTGGATTGTCACTAGAGATGGCAATCTGGCTTCCTGCGAGTCTAACTTTCAGCAGGATGGCTTCCTGGGTTGTTTATTGTAGATAAGAGGGTTGGTTGCCTGGACAGATTGCTGCAGGTTGTGGGCCAGAGTTCTATTTTATATATAGTCTTTCAATTGTCCCTTTGTATATTTGGTGTCTCATAACCTAAACTAAGTCTCCCCAGAACACCATAACTGTGTGTCTGGCTCCTCAACCTTCAACTCCACGCAGGGGTCCCTGGAACATCAGAGTTCAACATGGCCAAAACCTAACTTCTTCTGTTTCCACTGAAAATTCCTCCTACGGCCAACTTCCCCTTCTCAGTTGATGGTTCATCCATCCTCCCAGCTGCTAAAACCCAAAACCATCACGTCACCTCTTTCCTTTGTCAGCCTCCACATCAGAAAATCTGGTCAGACTAGCTTAAAAGACACACCTAGAATCCAGTCGCTCCTTCGGCCTCCAGCCACCTGCCCGAGTCACGTGGGCTGCAGTACTGCAACAGCCCACTCCTTGCTCTCCCCGCCTTCACCCTCAGCCCGCAGTCAATTTTCCACTCAGCATCCATAGGGCCCTGCTAAGACCGAAGTCAGATCATCTCCCTCCTGTGCTCTGAACCTTCTGTGGCTCCCAACACTCTCAGTAGAGAGCCCCAGCTCCCCACCCCGCCATTCCAGGGCTGACTTCAGCCCACCTGCTCTCTGAACACTCCCAGGTCAATCAGGCATTTGCACGTGCTGGTTCCCGTGCTTAGGAAACCCTTTCCCACCTCATCCCACTAGAGTTTAGAAATGGGAACTGCTCTCTATAATCCGTGGCCTGGATTCAGGACTCTAGGCTGGGAGGGACTGCTCGCCCTCTCAAACCCTCGGAGACCCGGGACTCAAAAGCAGAAAGATGAAAAAGAAGTGAAGTCGTAGGGCATCGCCCATCTTTGATACCCCGGCGCCGGGCACGTGAGGGTGGGGGGCTGAGCGGCTGAGGGCCTGAAGCCCATCCACTCACCTTCGCCGGGTCCATCAGCGCCGCCGCCGCCATCGCAGCCCGTGGACGCAGGGGCCCTAAGAGGCGGGCGACCGAGGCGAGTGTCGCGAGCTCAGCCTAGCACCGCCTCGCCTTGCCCGGGGCGAGGTGGCACTTCAGTCTCCCCAGGGTCAAGGGCACCCAGAGCCCGATGCCGCCGCTGGGGCCGCGGAGAGCGCGCGGCCCGGCGGGACCCTGGCGGACACCGCGTCCCAGGGGCTCACGACTAGTTCAGAGGCGCGGAGGAGGGTCCTGGCCTCCCTGTCCTTCCCCTCCCGCTTCGGAAAACCAGCTGGGAAGAGCGGTACTGGCCCAGCCCCGGGCCCACGGCTCGGGGAGCACCGGCCCGGGGAAATGACTTGCTGCGCTGAAACGCAGGAAGTTCCGGCCCCCACCTCCTCGGCCCTAAGAAACGACACTCCCCGGGGCTGTCATTGGCCCAGCGCCAGCCGGTGACGCACCGGCACAGCCTAATAGACCGTGTTTTCTGTCCTGCATCCGGCCAGGCTGGTCGGGGGCGGCGGGGGAGAGGCGGGAGGGAGGCAGGCGGGGCAGGAGAGCGGACCTTGCTGGTTGACATTGGCCGAGCTGCACCGTGAGCTGCACCTCCTTAAGGGGCTGTCCCCAGGCTTCTGGGGCCAAGTCCCGCCCGCCCAAAGAGGTCTGTAATATGAGACCCCCTGGTACCTGTGTGGGCGTAGCTGGCCCCTTTACCTCTCAGGCTCCCAAGGACCCTAATTCACATGGAAAAATGAAGCTAATATCTAATTTACGGGTTCTTTGTGTACTAACATTAAATGTTGCTCTAATTCAGTGCATCTCAAACCCGTAACGTCAGCATCACCTGGGAATTTGTTTAAAATGCAAGTTCTCAGGCAATAACCTAAACCTAGACACTTATAAATCATCCTGGGGGTGGGACCCAGCCTTCTGTGTGTCAACAAGCCTTCCGGGGGACTCCAGTTTAAGGAAAAGGGACTCTCATTAACATTCAGTAAATAAAATGGGGGAAATAAGGGCTTCCCTGGTGGCGCAGTGGTTGAGAGTCCGCCTGCCGATGCAGGGGACACGGGTTCGTGCCCCGGTCCGGGAATGATCCCACATGCCGCGGAGCGGCTGGGCCCTTGAGCCATGGCCGCTGAGCCTGCGCGTCCGGAGCCTGTGCTCCGCAACGGGAGAGGCCACAACAGTGAGAGGCCCGCATACCAAAAAAAAAAAAAAAAAAGGGAGAAGTAACACTATATATCTCAAGGTAGGTAACAGGGCCTAGCACATAGTTTCCGCATAGCTAAGGAATAATTTCAGTGAGCCCAGACTTGCATCTTCCCATGCATAGAAAGACACTGAAATCATTAACTTAAGATGTCTGGGGACTTCACTGGTGGTCCAGTGGCTAAGGCTCTGTGCTCCCAATGCAGGGGGCCCGGGTTCCACCCCTGGTCAGAGAACTAGATCCCACATGCTGCCTCTAAAAGATCCTGCATGCTGCAACTAAGACCTGGTGCAGTCAAATAAATAAAAAAATAAAATTAAAAAAAAAGATGTCTTTTTTTTGTGATTAGCAGTAATCTTTTGATGTTTGACTACTATATATTTTTTTTTTTCAGTAAAAATTTGTGTCTATCTTGGCTCCTCCATTACCTCTTCTGAACAGTTCCTCAGAGCTCTCTGAGAGGCTGTCTTCCCTGGCTATAGTCCTCGGTAATGCCCCAAATATAATTCTTCAATTTTAAGTGGTGCATTTTTTTCAGTCGACACCCCAAGCTCATTTACATGGTACAAATTAAATGTAAGTGAAGCTTGGTGAACAGAAAGAGAAAAAAGGATTGGTGAGAATATAACCAGTTTCAAGAACAATTTGTTAACCCATTTCCTACTCCTACCCAGTCAATACTCTCAGCCTCTCTTTTATATGACAACCCAAACCCCATCTAGTCACTGGTTCAATCTCAGTCTTAGTATTTACGCTCCCAACCTAACCTAAGGCCAGGAGATTATAAACAAAATAAGTTATCTGTCATTTCTCATTCCCAATACATAGCTGTGGTTCCGGGACACAGTGAAAGGACCTATTCAAACCACTGAAGGAATTACTACTCTGGTGCTCCAAGGACAAAGGACGACCCTGCCTGAAAAAGTGTCAGCGTTACACCCCCTACTGGACTCTTACTCGCCCTCCCCACCATGTTGTGATGGTTACGAAATTCCTGAGCCCACCTGGGTGACGCCCACCTGGGCAGCAGGACCTGTCCCGAATAAGGAAAGGCATCTGCCCTGTCCCACTCTCACCCTATAGAAGGAAGGTATATGTGCCTCGACCAATCAGTAAACGAAATTTTCACCTCAGACCATTCCTTTGTTTTCTGGCTATAAAAACTGATCAATAGCACATGTTTGGGCTCGACTCTCCCAGACTATTAGGAAGTCGGCCTGTTCTGGCAGCGACCCTTCCCTCTAATAAATTCTGTCTTCTTTACATTCTGCCTTATGTCTGGAAATTCTTTTCCAACCCATGTTCAGACCACAACGACTACCAACCTAGATTTCTATACAGAGTCAAAGCATCTTTCAAGAATTTTCCGTTTTTATGAAATAAGATTATTTCAAGCCAAAAAAAAAAAGGAAAATTAATCTGCAGAGAATGCAATTCTAAAGATTGTATTTAAGAACAATGAAAAGTGATTCCAGGTGAAAGCTCTGTATTTCTAGGAATGAGGATCTGAGAGAGGAGTGTATCTGATTAATACAGCTATTCATTATCTGTATGAAACATGAATAATATTTCCTTGTGGAGATAGAATGATGGGATTACCATGTGTCAGGGAGGAAGAAATTTATCTTTACTATTTTAGGTTCTTCTGACTCATCTAAGAATTAAATTGACATGAGACAGATTAACAGGAGAAAATCAAACAAGGCTTAGTATCATGTATACGTGGGAGAGACCCAGAAAAATTGAGTAACTCACCGAAAATTGAAACCCTCACCTTAAATAACATCTTCAGCTAAAGACAAAAGAGGAGGGCTTCCCTGGTGGTGCAGTGGTTAAGAATCTGCCTGCCCATGCAGGGGACATGGGTTTGAGCCCTGGTCTAGGAAGATCCCACATGCCACGGAGCAACTAAGCCCGTGTGCCACAACTACTGAGCCTGCGCTCTAGAGCCCACGAGCCACAACCACTGAGCCCACGTGACACAACTACTGAAGCCCACGTGCCTAAAGCCTGAGCTCCGCAACAAGAGAAGCCATGGCAATGAGAAGTCCGCCCACCACAACGAAGAGTAGCCCCCGCTTTCTGCAGCTAGAGGAAGCCTGTGCACAGCAACAAATACCAAATGCAGCCAAAAATAAATTAATTTTTAAAAATCCCATTAAAAAAAAAAAAGACCATAGAGGATGTCGAGAGTAGGAAGAGTCAGTTATGGGAGGTTACCAGGAATAGCAAAGTAAACAAGGGTGATTGTGATGTACATTTAAATCTCCACCCAATAAGAGTTTCTAGAGATTTGCTCATCCTTCTCTTCCAGGGAGACACAAATGGAGATTTCCCTTACAAATGGAAATGTTTGTCACATGAAGGCAACTCCTACTTTGTCTTCAGAGCCCGTCTCCTGTCTGTTTCTCAGAAAATAACCAGCTTAAAACAATATGCTGCGACTTCTCTGGCGGTCCAGTGGCTAACACTCCATGCTTCCACAGGTTTGATCCCTGGCAGGGAACTAGAACCCTGAGCAAACTAGAATCGAACTAGCACGCTGGCCCGGCCTGGCCAAAAAAAAAAAGTGCCAAAGAGACATAATTTAGGGTGGCAAATCCTGCTCCCCTACACATGCATACCAGAAAAGTCATAGAAATTGAAATGAGACAAAGTGATTAATATTCCAAGTCCCTTATATTGTCCAGGAGGAAGGTAAAGGTATTTATAACTGTAACAGGGAAGAACCAAATCTGACTCCATGTTGGATCTGTTTCTTTTACTTTAACCTTTGCTTTCCACTGCTTTTGTTCACTAAAAGGATACTGTCTGTACATAATGGCCTGCCTCAGGGAGCCCTGCCCCTCTGCCTGAATGTTAAACCGAAGTGCCTTTGTTCAGGGAAACATCCGGACCTTGTCCACCAGTGGATGGCTACAAGAAAGAAGAAATTAACACATCCCCTCCCCGAGGCTGGCCATTCCAGGTGATATTTGCAAAACGTATGGCCTTTTTACTTTACTTCCTCATCTCCTCCCCTTCTCTGTGCTATAAAAAAAACTGGCATCCAAACTCTGATAAGATGGTTATTTTGAAACTTTACTCTGCCATCTTCTCAGTCTGCCAGCTTTCCGAATAAAGTCATACTCCTTGCCTCGGCACCTCATCTCCGATTTATTGGCCTGTCATGAGGTGAGCTTAGCAAGCTTGGACTCGGTAACATAACTCTGTAATTTTAATAAAGTTCAATTTATCAATTTTTTTCTTTCACTGATTGTGCCTTTGGTATTGTATATAAAAAGTCAGGGCTTCCCTGGTGGCGCAGTGGATGAGAGTCCGCCTGCCGATGCAGGGGACA
>NW_020185321.1:4637476-4665544 GCF_003031525.2 Neophocaena asiaeorientalis asiaeorientalis
CCCCAAAAAAAAAAAAAAAAAAAAAAAAAAAAAGTCATAGCCAAGCATAAGGTCATTTAAATTTCCTGTGCTATCTTCTAGGAACTTTTTAGTTTTGCGTTTTTAATTTATATCTGGATCCATTTTGAGTAACTTTTGTGGATGGTGTAAAGGCCTTACTTCTTTTTTTTTGTTTGTGGATGCTCAGTTGTTCCAGTACCCATTTGTTGAAAAGATTATCCTTGCTCTATTGAATTGTCTTTGCTCATTTGTCAAAGACAAGTTGACTAAATTTGTATGAGTCCACTTCTGAGCTCTCTATTCTGTTCCATGACCTATTTGTCTATTCTTTTGCCACACTGCCTTGATTACTGTAGCTTTATAGTAAGTCTTGAAATCAAATAGTGTTAGTCTTCCAATTTATTTTTCTCCTTCAATATTAGGTTGGTTATTCTGGGTCTTTTGCCTCTCCATATAAATGTTAGAATCAGTTTGTTGATATTTACAAAATAACTTCCTGGGATTTTTAAAATTTTTATTGGAATTGCCTTGAATCTGAAATAGGAGGGAAGGGGGCATGGTACAAACTCTAAAAGTATGACATAGCCCTTGAGGGTATGACATAAACTGGTTAGAACCCACCAGGTTCAAGATGGATGAAGATTCGACTTCTAGTGGACGTTGAGCCTAATTATATGCTCATTATAATACATTAACATGATAAATGACACACCCACCAGCACCTTGACAATTTCGAGGCTGACCATAAAAGGTCAAAAAGTGGGTGGTGGCCCAATTCCTGGAAATCCCTGCCCCTTCTCCCAGAGAGTTAGAATAATCCTCCCACTCATTAGCCTATGAAATTACCCAGCCCATAGAAACTAACCACCCCCATATTTCAGGGCCTCTCACCCTAAGATGGCCCACACTCTGTCTGTGGAGTATGTTCCTCCCAAAGCCATTCTCGTCTTTTGAGATGGACCATATTCTGTCTCTGGAATATGTATCTCTCTAAATAAATCCACTTCTTACCTATCACCTTGTCTCTCACTGAATTCTTTCTGTGATGAGACATAAAGAACCTGAGCTTCATTAAGTCCTGAGACCAGGTGCGATCTCAATTAAAAGACAGTGGATTCAAGCCCCAATCTGAGTTATGTGGTTTCAAACCTATATATCAAGTTGGGAAGAACTGAAATCTTGACAAAATTGAGTCTTCCCATCCATGAACATGGAATATCTCTGCATTTGTTTATTTCTTCTTTGATTTCTTTCATCAGAGTTTCATAGTTTTCCTCATATAGATTTTGTACATGTTTTGTTTGATTTATATTTTAATATATTTCATTTTCTTGGTGCTAATGTAAATGGTATTGTATTTTAATTTCAAATTCCAATTGTTCATTTCTAGTATATAGGAAAGCAACTGATTTTTGTATATTTTGTGTATTAACCATGTGCCTTGCTATATTGCTTATTAGATCCAGGAGGTTTTTTGTTTGTTTGTTTTGAGAGGGTTTTGGGGTCAGTTCTTTAGGATTTCTACATAAACAAACATGTAATCTGTGAACAAAGTGTTATTTCTTCCTTCTTAATCTGTATACCTCTTATTTCCTTTTCACATCTTACTGCATTATCTAGGACATCCAGTATGATGTTAAATAGGAATGATGTGAGGGGACATCCTTGTCTTGTTCCTGTCTTAGTGGGAAAGAATCTAGTTTCTCACTATTAGATATTCCATGTTCATGGATGGGAAGACTCAATTTTGTTAGCTATAGGTTTTTAAAATGTTATTTATCAAATTGAGGAAGTTCCCCTCTATTCCTAGATTGCTGAGATTTTTTTTATCATGAATGGATGTTAGATTTTTATCAAATGCATTTTTTTTGCATCTATTGATATGATCATGTGGTTTTTCTTCTTTAATCTGTTGATGAGATTGATTACCTTCATTAATTTTCTAGTGGTGAACCAGCAGTGTATGACCCACTTGACCATGGTGTATAATTCTTTTTATATATTGTTACATTCCATTTAATAATGTTTTGTTGAGAAATTTTATATCTGTGTTCATAGTAAGTATTGGTCTATAACTGGTCTTGTAATATCTTTTTCTGGTTTTGACATTAAGGAAATGCTAGCCTCTTAGAATGGCTTAGGAGATATTCCCTCTACCTCTGTCTAATGGAATAAATTTTAGAGAATTGGTATAATTTCTTCCTTAAATGTTTGGTAGAATTCACCAGTGAACCCATCTGGACCTGGTTTTTATTATTGTTGTTTTCTCTGTTTTGAAAAGTTATTAATTATTGATTCAATTTCTTTAATAGATATAGGTCTAATTGAGTTATCTAATTTACCTGTGTGAGTTTTGGAAGATTATGTCTTTAAGAAATTGGCCCATTTCATCTAGGTTATCAAATCTGTGATAGAGTTGTTCATCATATTCCTTTATTATTCTTTTAATGACCATGGGATCAGTAGTGAATAGTCTCTCCTTTATTTCTGATATTAGTAATTTGTGTCTTTCTCTTTTTTAGTCTGTTAATTCTGATGGGCTGAATTGTGTTCCCTTGCACACAAAATTCTTATGTTGACGCTCTAGACCCCAAAGTGGCTGTATTGAGAGATAGGGCCCTTAGGAAGGTAATTAAGGTTAAATGAGGTCATAAGGGTGGAGCCCTAACCTGATAGGATCAGTGTTCTTATTAGAAGAGAAAGAGACACCAGAGATAACTTTCTTTCCACATGCACACGGAAGAAATACCATGTGAGAAAACAGCAAGAAGGAAGCCATCTACAAGCCAGGAAGAGAGGTCTCACCAGAAATCAACTCTGATAGCACTTTGATCTTGGACTTCTAGCCTCCAGAGCTGTGAGAAAATTAATTTCTGTTGTTTAGGTCACCTACTCTGTTCTTTCGGTATGGCAACATGAGCAGACTAATACAGTTTGCCTGGCTAGAATTTTATCAATTTTATTAACCTTTTCAAAGAGTCAGCTTTTAGTTTTGTTGATTTTGTCTACTAATTTTCTGTTTTCAGTTTTGCTGATTTCTGCTCTAATTTTTTTTCTTCTGCTTACTTTGATTTGATTTGTTTTTTTTTCCCCCTAAGGTGGAAGCTATACTGACTTTTCAATATTTCTTTTTGTCTAATGTATAAATTCAATGCTATAAATTTTTAACAACTGCTTTTAAGCACTGCTTTCAATGCCTCCCACAAATTTTGATAAGCTGTATTTTTGTTTTCATTTAGTTCAAAATGTATTTTAGTTTCTCTTGAGATATCCTTGCTATCTCCATGTTATATAAAACTGCATTGTTTAATCTCTAAATATTTGAGAATTTTCCAACTATGTTTCTGTTATTGGCTTCTAGTTTAATTCTATTGTGGTCTGAAGGCATACATTGTATGATTTCTATTCTTTAAAATTTTTAAGCTCTGCTTTATGGCCCAGGATGTGGTCTATCTTGGTTGTATATGAGCTTGAAAAGAATGTGTATTCTACTCATGATTTTTTTTTTTTAGGATTATCATGATTTATTTCATTATCAGTCTTATAAGTTGCTGAGGTTGGGCAAAGCCAGGATAGTTGATAGTGTATACCTCCAATTCTGATGTGTGTTTTCCAACACCACCGAGCAATTCGCCAGTTCTCAGCAGACTCTGATTTGATGCCCTACGAATTTAACTCAATTCTGACACTATCTACCTGGAGATAGCATCAGATCCCACAGGTTAAGGATTCAGACCCACAAGACTGCCCCCACTTCAGGCACCAATTTGCGTGTCCAAATTGTCCCCTGTGCTTCTGACCAACTGACTATAAATCAGAAGTTACTACAACCGGGCTTCCCTGGTGGCGCAGTGGTTGAGAGTCCGCCTGCCGATGCAGGGGACACGGGCTTGTGCCCCGGTCCGGGAAGATCCCACATGCCGCGGAGCGGCTGGGCCCGTGAGCCGTGGCCGCTGAGCCTGCGCGTCCAGAGCCTGTGCTCCGCAACGGGAGAGGCCACAGCAGTGAGAGGCCCGCGTACCGCAAAAAAAAAAAAAAAGCAGTTTCTACAACCCCCGACTTGGATTTGATCCTCTGTTAGACTGGCTCACAGAGCTCAAGGAGACATTTACTTATGTGTACCAGTTTATTACAAAGGCTATTAGGATACGGATGAAAAGCCAGTTGAAGGGATACATAGGGTGAGGTTTGGAAGGGTCCCAAGTGCAGGAGCTTCTGTCCCCATGATATTCTGTCCCCATGGATGAGGTCACCAAATTCAACTTAGAATTTCATTATATCTTGTTGTTCAAGAGTTTTTATAGAGTTTAATCAGTACCCTCTAACCACTACCACTTTCCCTTCCCAGAGGCTGATGGAGCTGAAAGTTCCAACCTTAAATCACTTGGTCTTTTTTGGTGATGGTCCCATCCTAAGCCTATCTAGGGACCTTACCCTAAGTCACCTCATTAACATAAACTCAGGTGTGCTCAAAAGGGTCTCTATGGGGCTTCCCTGGTGGCGCAGTGGTTGAGAGTCCGCCTGCCAATGCAGGGGACGCGGGTTCGTGTCCTGGACCGGGAGGATCCCACATGTCGCAGAGTGGCTGGGCCCGTGAGCCATGGCCGCTGAGGCTGCGCGTCCGGAGCCTGTGCTCCGCAACAGGAGAGGCCACAACAGTGAGAGGCCTGCGTACCGCAAAAAAAAAAAAAAAAAGAGTCTCTACGAATAACAAAGACATTTCTATCACTCAGGAAATACCAAGGGCTTTGGGAGATTTTTTCAGGAACCAGAGACAAAGACCAAATATATTTCTTGTTATACCATAGCACATTCGATATGATGTGGGGAAAGTGACATTTTACCTCAATTCTCTTTTTCCCCAAATCCCATTAACCCAGTCTAATCATGAGATAAATTCTCATAGAGGCACATCCTACAATATACCTGACCAGTACTACTCAAAACTGTCAAGGTTATCAGAAACAAGGAAAGTGAGACACTGTCATGGCTAAGAAGAGCTTAGGGAGACGTGACAACTAAATGTAATATGGCATCCTGAATGGGAGTCTGATACATAAGAGGTGCATTAGATTAAAAACTCAGGAAATCTGAGTAAACTATGGGCTTCAGTTAACAATAATGTATCAATATTGGCTCATTCATTGTAACAAACGTACCATATAATGTAAGATGTTATGTGTGTAGGGAAGAAGTATAGAGGAAACTTCTGTACTCTCTGCTCATTTTTTTTTCTGTAAATCTAAAATTATTCTAGGGATGTCCCTGGTGGCACAGTGGTTGAGACTCTGTGCTCCCAATGCAGGGGGCCTGGGTTCGATCCCTGGTCAGGGAACTAGATCCCACATCATGCTGCAACTAAGAGTTCACATGCCACAACTGAGGAGCCATAACTAAGGATCCTGCCTGCTGCAACTAAGACCCAGCACAACCAAATAAATAAATAAACGTTAAAAATAAAATAAAATAAAATAATTCTAAAAAACATAAAGTCTATTATTAATAAAAAATAAATCAGGGCTCTCTTGGAGTTTACACGAGTGCTGTGGACAGAGGATATTCCAAGAAAAGTGTAGGGGTGGAGGATCTGATCTACAGTACTGTTGTTTGCGGGTGGGGGAGTTAGGACTTGCAGATATGAACCCTTTCAATGAGGTTCAAGGTTAATCTTTGATAATGCCATTTCCAGAGAACCAAATCTCCAATTTCTAAATGTGGAGTAGTTTCAATGGGAGGACAGGAGGAAAAACAACATTAATCTGATAAGTATGCATAAATTGATAAGTTAATGAGTTCATTTTACTAGTAGAGAATGTCTGAACTGACCAAATTGGAATCTTCTATAGCCCATGACATGTATGGAATTCTCATGGGTCTTCCAGTAATTATCTCATAGAGGAAGAGTTGACGTGGCCTTGTTGGTGAAGATAGAGAGTTATCGAAGCCAGGTAAAACCTCGGACCATGGAAGGCAGGTTCCTCTGAGAGTTTTGCAGTTTCAGATGTCTTTTTTCCAGTTAAAATTTTTTTTTCTTAAAATATGCAATTTTAGATTTAAGAGTCCACTTGCATACTCAACAGAGAGGGCAAGAGGAATTCCCAGGTGGAGAAAAATCATTCTAACAGAAATTCATCAACAGTAGTAATGGTGGTCCTCTTACATGGGAAGGCTTTGATCCAATGAGAGACATGTGAATAATGATAAGGATATATTTATAACCATAAGATATAGGGAGTTAATAAAATCTAATTGCCAATAGAGAAAGAGTCCTGCCCGAGGTGGCTCTCTTCCTTGCCCACCTTTACCATCTGTTTTTGGCAGATGAAGCAAAAGAATACCATTTGTTCCAGGGAAGGAGTAAAAATTGCTCACTGATGCCAATTGAGGAGCTGATCTAGTTTATTTTCACATTTTGTGAAAGCTATAGACTAAATTTCAGGCAAGGAATTGAGGAGAGATGAAACGGCCATCTGGGTGACTCCAAAGTTTATCTGGGTGAATAAAACATCCAGGTGTTTCCAATTAGCCTTTTACTCTTAGGAGCTTTGAACTGGGAGACTTTCTTTTTCTTCTTTTTTTTAAAATATATTTTATTGAAGTATCGTTGATTTACATTGTTGTGTTAATTTCTACTGTACTGGAAAGTGGTTCAGATATATATACATATATATGTATTCTTTTTCATATTCTTTTCCATCATGGTTTATCACAGGATATTGAATAGTTCCCTGTGCTATACAGTAGGACTCTGTTGTTTATTCAGTCTATATATAATAGTTTGCATCTGCCAATCCCAAACTTCCAACCCTCCCCTGCCCCACCCCCCCATCCCCCTTGGCAACCACAAGTCTGTTCTCTGTGTCTGAGAGTCTGTTTCTGTTTCATAAATAAGTTTATTTGTGTTGTATTTTAGATTTCACATGTAAGTGATATCATGGTATTTGTCTTTCTCTGTCTGATTTACTTTACTTAATATGATAATCTCTAGGTCCATCCATGTTGCTGCAAATGGCATTATTTCATCCTTTTAAAAAATGTGAACGTTAAAAATTTTTATGACATCATACATAGAAAGACCACTCCAAATCTGAGATTAATTTTAAAAAATACTCTTCCATACTTATAGTATTTCATGGCTTCTGTGCCTTATGGTTAGGTCTTTGCATCGTTTGGAATGGATCCTGATTTGCAATGATGGCTCTATATGTCTTATCTTCTTCTGTAGCATCACTTCCTAAGACAGTGCCCGCAACACAGTAGATACCCAATAAATTTTTGTTTGGATCAAAAAATTAGCACTCAGGTGCACCAACACATCCTCCCCTGAAACCATTATTTTCTGTTGCCTGTGGTTTTTTATTGCATCTCAGGGGCCTCAGTACTGCAAGCCTCCCTCATTTCTCACGGGGAAACTCACTCAGAGTATTTCCTTGTAGCAACAAGCACTGACACTTCTCAGAGGATGAGGAAACTGACAGCACTCTCTCTCTTCTGGCAGGAGCCTCTAGCAGAGGAGACCACCCTGGCTCTGATTGTAGCTGTCTGCAGTACGGGTATCTGTGTGGTGCTTACCTAACCAGTCTTCCTGAATCCTTTTTCATAATGTGGAACGGTAACTAGGTGGTAACTAGAGTATTCCTAGCTCCAGAATTTAGAAAACATCCTCTTCTGTGTCTGGTCCTGAAAACCATTGTAGATGTAAGCCCAAAAGTCCTGGGAAAATGCTCTTTCCTCTAGTATTTGAGATCCAAAGCAGATGGGCTTTTCTTTCTTGGTCTGCAGTGCTTGGTTCTGATTTACAGAATGTAAATGTAATGTGTGAAGACAAAAGGAAAGATCGGGGGTATAAAGGTAGGGAAAATAATTTATGTTGTCACATGATATAAGTAGGTAGATGTGGGACCAGAGACCACGGAGAAATACCCAGGTGGCCCCAGCTTTCCCTGTTTTGCTTCAATTGTTCTTCTTCCAATAAAGCTCAGCCCAGAAATCCACCTCTGCTCCTCCGGCCCTCTGGTCCGCTCCAGTCAAGAATTCCTCAATCAGGGATTTCCCTGGCGGTCCAGTGGTTAAGACTCTGCACTCTTCCACTGCAGGGGGCACGGGTTCTATCCCTGGTCAGGGAACTAAGATCTCACATGCCGCATGGCCCAAAAAAATCCTCAATCTGGGGGAGGGGTAAATTAGGAGGTTGTGATTAGCATATACCCACTACTATATATAAGATAGATAATCAACAAGGACCTACTATATAGCACAGAGAACTCTACTCAATATTCTGTAATAACCTATATGGGAAAAGAATCTGAAAAAGAATGGTTATGTATACGTATATGTATAACTGAATCACTTTGCTGTACACCTGAAACTAACACAACATTGTAAATCAGCTATACTCCAATATAAAATAAAAATTAAATAAAAAAAGAAAGAATTCCTCAATCAGTTGTACTGGGTAAGGGCTTCCCTGATGGTGCAGTGGTTAAGAGTCCGCCTGCCGATGCAGGGGACACTGGTTCAAGCCCTGGTCCGGGAAGATCCTACATGCCACAGAGCAACTAAGCCTGCGCACCACAGCTACTGAGCCTGCGCTCTAGAGCCCATGTGCCACAACTACTGAAGTCCGTGCGCCTAGAGCCCGTGCTCCACAACAAGAGAAGCCACCACAATGAGAAACCCACACACCGCAACAAAGAGTAGCCCCTGCTCGCTGCAAATAGAGAAAGCCCGCACGCAGCAACGAAGACCCAATGCAGCGAAAAATTTAAAAATAAAAATAATAAAAATAATCATTGTACCGGGTAAGACCTCTCCTCAGATTCCAACATTGGGAAGCAAAAAAACGGCTTCTGGCCTGGGGATCCCAGTTCAGAACGGCCAGAGAACAAGAGGCAGGAACTCAAATGAGAGAAAGTTCATGACTTGGAGGAAATGGTTCTTCCTGCTACAGGAAGAGCCAGTATATCCTGAGGAAACCACAGGTTTTGCAGAGCCTGAGCTCAGCCTGGCCCAGAGGGAGAAGATGCGAATTTGCAGTATTCAGGGGAGCAGCGTGAATCTGAGGTTTTACCTGATTCAGACAGAATCTGACCCAGGCTCCAGGGAGGAGATTTGTAGGGATGGTGCATGGAGTCAAGTTAGGCTCAGCAAACACAGGTACAGACAGCAGGAAAGAAGCCAGGGGCCAGTGTGGAACTAAAATATTGCCTTCACGTGGACACAGGCTGGCACCCCGGGGTGAGAACCCTGGTGTGTGGAAGGGGGCGGGAGGGGGGAATATGGGCACACATTCAGCCTGTGCGTGACTGGGGATCCTGATAAAGAAATGAAACACGAGCAGCTATTCGTTTTCTGTTGCTGCATAACAAGTTATCCTTAAACTTAGCAGCTTAGAGCAACACACATTTATTACGTCTCAGTTTCTGTGGATCAGGCATCCAGGCACAGCTTAGCTGGGTCCCCTGCTCAGGGTCTCTCCCCAGGCTGCAATCAAGTGTCAGCCAGGACTGGTGTCTCATCTCATGGCTCAACTGGGAAGGAGACACTTCCAAGTTCATGTCTTCCCTCACAGGCTGTTGGACTGACAGCCTCAGTTCCTTACTGGCTGTTGGCCAGAGCCTGCCTTTGGGTTCTCCTCTTCCTTTCCTCGGCCTCCCTCCCCCACCCCCACCCCCGCCCCGCAGCTTGCATCATCAATGTGTGCAAGTCAAGGGGGCCATTGGGAAAGTCTGCTAGCAAGACAGAAGTCACAATCTTTTGTAATCCAACCATTCCATCACCTTTGCCATACTCTATTGGTAAGCAAGTCATGAAATCTGGCCCAAACTCAAAGAAGGAGATTACACAAGGTCACAGATAACAGGAGGTGAGGGTCATTGGAGGCCCTTGTAGAAGTCTGCTTCCCACAGGTGAGGAAGTACCTGGAGAAAAATACCTAAAACTATACTTCCCTCTGGGTCTAGGCTGTTCTTGAGAAGTACTCAAGGAGACAGCCTTTTAAATGAATTAAATGGCAAAGAAGAAAAGTCATAAAAATGTCAACATTTCTAAAAAAATTTAAGGGCTGATTTCCTAATAGTTTATAAGCACTGAACTTAATTTCTAATGAGACTGCCTTTTAAATATAGTAACTAGGGAGACTTCCCTGGTAGCACAGTGGTTAAAAATCCGCCTGCCAATGCAGGGGACATAGGTTCGAGCCCTGGTCCGGGAAGATCCCACATGCTGCGGAGCAACTAAGCCTGTGCACCACAACTACTGAGCCTTCGCTCTAGAGCCCGCGAGACACAACTACTGAGCCCTCATGCCACAACTACTGAAGCCCGCACGCCTAGAGCCTGTGCTCTGCAATGAGAGAAGCCACCACAATGAGAAGTCCACACACTGCAATGAAGGGTAGCCCCCGCTCACCACAACTAGAGAAAGCCCCCGCACAGCAGCAAAGACACAATGCAGCCAAATAAATAAATTTATAAATAGTAACTAATGGAAAATAGGTAACTCACCTGTAATTAATCAAAACCAGAGGTTCCTCATCCCCAACCTGACCCCCAGTCAAATTCAATGTATTGTCCTCAGGAGAGTCTGAGGGTGTTTCAGTCACCTATTGCCAAATAACAATAAGCTAAAGTTTAGTGGTTTAAAAAAACATTTATTTTGCTCCCAGACCTGCAATCTGGACAGGGCTCAGTGGGAGCAGCTCATGTCTGGAGCAACTTGAAGACGGGGAGCTGGAATCTTCTAAACGCTATCTTTTTTATTATTATTATTATTTTTTTGAGGTACGTGGGCCTCTCACTGCTGTGGCCTCTCCCGTTGCGGAGCACAGGCTCCGGACACGCAGGCTCAGCGGCCATGGCTCATGGGCCCAGCCGCTCCGCAGCATGTGGGATCTTCCCGGACCGGGGCACGAACCCGTGTCCCCTGCATCGGCAGGCGGACTCTCAACCACTGCGCCACCAGGGGAGCCCTAGATCCCATATCTTGATGGAGGAACCTCAAGATCTTATCATAAGAAGGGCACATGGGATGGGATTCATCTTTGGAAAAATGCAATCTGCCACAGAGAGCAAACTAGTCCCCTATCCCGTCCCTGAGCTTTCACGAGTGTCAGTGACGACACACATCATAAGGTGAAATGAAGTGTGCAGTCTGGAAGAAATAAGACGGCAGGTATAATCTTGATAGATGAGAAGTACAATCCTTTCTGCCTCTTCTGCAATGAAATTGGAGGTTAGGAACAGACCCGTCTGCCTGCACTAGAAAAGAAACATTGTGCAGAACTGCTGGGCCAACACTGTGGGTTTGGGATTTTCATTTGGTCTGTTATTGTAAAGCCTATAAAACTCTCTGTATTAGTTTTGTATTGCTGCTAACATATTACCACAAATTCAGCAGCTTAAACGATACCCATTTATTACTTCACAGTTTTGTAGGTCAGGAGTCCAGGGTGAGTAGTCTAGGCAGGCTTGTATTCAAGTTACTAAAAGGCTGAAATGAAGATGTCAGTGGTCGGGCTCTGGGGAAGAATCTGAAAAACTCCAGAAATTGTATCTAGTAGGCAGGTTTCCACCATCAGTTCTTCTCTGCGGGGTGCTGCTAGGGAGGTTCTGACCACCAGAGGGCGCTAGAACCACAATCCCTGTGGCAGGGGAGAGACGCCCGAGTTGCAGCTCCTTTTTGCCGCCTTGATACAGTTACCAGTAGCATCTACATCACCTGGGAACTTAGAAAAGCAGACTCTCAGGCCCCAAACTCAGACCCACTGAATCAAAATCTTCATTCTGTCAGACCCCCCAGGCAATTTGTGTTCACACTGACGTTGGAGGGGCACGCCAGCACAGTGCTTCTCAACCTTGGCTGTGTGTTAGAATCACCCAGGAGCTTTAAAAATCGCTTGGTGCAAGGGGACCACTCCCCAGGAATTCTGATTATAACGGCCCTAAGGTCTGGACTGTTAAAAGCTCCCCTGAGGATTTTAATGTGCAACCAAGGTTGAGAATCGCTGCGAGTGTAGCTCATTCCACACTGTAAGTACCCTGTGCATAAGTTATAGTTCGTCCACCTGGGTGTAGACACCGAGAAGGACATAAAGCCCCACCCCTGGACATAAAGCCCCAGACCTCAGGGGCCTCCAAGTTCTAGTGAAGTCAGGGCAACATGAAAATGTGAAACACTGAGGCAGTGTTACCTTGTTTTCAAAGTGCTTCAAAGACCTAGGTCAAACACCGGCTCCTCAGACAGAAATTCTACCCCGCCCCCCAACATGCTTGGCGATGAGACTCCCCGATAGGTGCCCCCTGACCCGTGACGGTGCCTCCTGACCTCCACCGGGGACTCCTGGAGAGCAAGAAATGTGTTGATCGGTTCCTGCAGTGTGTTTGCTCAATGAAGCACCCTCCACAATTACTACAGTAACCTGGGCAGACTCCCCGGCTGGTGGTGGAACCCGTGAGCTGAACTTCAAGGAATAAGGTACCTGGAGGATAGAGGAACGTGGCAGTGTTAGGACAGACTTTTAAAAATCTTTGTTCTTCCCTATTTATATAGCGCTTTACAGTCCGATGCACTTCTATGTACGTTCTTTCGTTTTCACAATACCCATCTGTGTTAAGTTACAGTAGGTTAACCCTTCAGTAGTGGAAAACTGAGTGACAGAGAGGTGACCAGACATGATGAAATTTGCAGGATGAGTCAGGAAGAATTAGAAGAAGAAATTGCTTTCCTAAATTTTCTGATTTTCTAAGTGCTATTTCCAAGATGTGGCAATATCCAACTTCTGACCTCTCTTTCCTCACTGTTTGGGAGCATTTCTGGAAACTTTGTTTTTCCTTTTTCATTCTCCTCCCCCAGGTGGAGGGTTTGTTTTGTCATTCTGGAATTGTTGGTTTATCTCCGACCTAATCTCCACGAAGTTTTATGACTTCTCTTTTTCGATAGAAGATTCACCAGGTGTGGAGTAAATTATCAGGATGTGCTAGCAATAACGATAATGGTTTCATTGTATGATTCTTCAGTGCAAAGAACTTATTTCTCATTGTGCCTCTAGCACTTTAACAAAATATTTGTGGAATGAATGAATCACAAATGAAGTGAGAAGATTTGCGAAGTTAAATCTGAGAAACGGAAGAAGATGTAGAAAATTAATCCAGCCATGAGTCTGAGGTGGGGTGGTGGGGTGTGGTTCTAACCTCTGAACCAAGAGCTGTGAAGGATGATGTATGTAGAAATACTGCCGGCACCATGGGAGGGAGCTGGTTTTATCTTCTCAAATAATGGCCAACTCTCTTATCAGTGCTCTCTATGGTACAGGAAAAAGATGTTAAAGTCTGGACGTATTTCCCGCTCAAATGAAATGCTGTAAATGTCTTTGAAGAATTCAATAAGCCTACAGATACTGACCCTTTCGATAAAGGCCTCCCTGCTCCCCTTCCTTCTGTCAAGTGTCCTTTCTCCTCCGGGGTAGAAACACTTCTCCTTCCTGGGTCCCCAAACAACCCTTCTCCTGCAAACATTTGAAGTGTAGGAAGGATGTGAAAGGTTGTGCTCTGGCTTCATCCCGTGTTTCTGCCCCCTCAGGATGCTCTGAGGCCCCACAGCCCAGGCCCACGCCTCCCTGATAAGCTACCCTTGACTTTCTCCCCTTGCTCTCCTTCCACCATCTCCCACTTTCTTCCTGGAGACTTGGCCATCCAAGGGCTGCAGTGCCTGTCCAGGGTGGTGCTGTGGACAAGACATGGGTCCTGCTCAGCCCCACTCTGCCCTTGGCACCAAGAATCAGTGTTGGTGTCGTAGGCCTTCTGTTCACTCCTGGTCCCATACTTAGGGGCTCATGAGGGCCAGGTGATGGTGGGAGAGAGGCTACCGCTGGTGGACACTCAGAAACGGCAGCTTCGCTGCTGCGCGCGGGCTTTCTCTAGCTACGGTGAGTGGGGGCTGCTCTTCATTGCGGTGCGTGGGCTCCTCATTGCAGCGGCTTCTCTCATTGCAGAGCATAGTCTCTAGGCGTGTGGGCTTCAGTAGTTGTGGCACACGGGCTTAGTTGCTCCGTGGTATGTGGGATCTTCTCGGACCAGGGCTCGAACCTGTGTCCCCTGCATTGGAAGGCAGATTTTAAACCACTGGACCACCAGGGAAGTCCCAGTGGGTCCTTGTCATTTATCTATTTTATATACAGTAGTGTGTATATGTTAATCCCAAATTCCTAATATATCCCTTCTTTCCCCTTTGGTAACCATTAGTTTGCTTTCTATGTCCAAAACAGTTATTTTCTACAGAAAATCTTGTATTTGGTCCTGAGAAATCCTTGTAGAAATGAACCCAAATGGAGAAAAAATGCGGTTAGGTTTTAGAACAGGCCATCCTTTCTTAGACTATGTCTCGGGTCCCTCCTTCCAGTTTTTGGGGTGAGAATAAAGTTTATAAAATTAGAAGACAGAACAGAAAAATAGGTGCTAGGAAGGAAGCTGGGGAGATGAAGGAAACCCTTGGGAGGCCCAGTCCTTAATGCTCTAGTTGACAAAATGTAAAAAATCCATCTTCATCCCTCCTACCTTGTCCTTGTCAAGGTGCTGATCCCTTGGGAACTCAAGGTACACGACGCCTCCTCCCCAGAGAGTCCCAAGTTTAAGGGCAGGAAATGGTCTTGGACTGGGTGCCTTTGCTCTGAGAGCGGCAGCACAGACAATTCAACCCGAGATGGTGAAGAGACAAAGCAGAAGTTCAAGAGAAACAGATGCGCCAGTGATACGGTACGGGAGGTCGAGGCAGAGGGTGGCTGGGAGGCACCGTCCAGCTTGCCCCACAGACAGCCAGCGAGCAGAAATGGAGCTCAGTCTAGCCCAAAGGCAGAACTCTCAATATGCAAACAAAGAACTGAAGGGGAGGACGCCAGGCAATTTGGGACTTTCCAGGGTGGAGGGTGTGGGAAGGGATTTGCTAAAATCAGACACACTTGGGGGAAGAAACCTTGCATCTACAGAGAGTGTGGGTGAGATTAGGTAAGAAGTCAAAACTTACCAGACCACGTGAATACACTCAGAGAAGAAATCAGAAGGCACAGTTCATTGGAAACAGATAGATAACAGTCGGGAAATCTTGAAGTATCTGGGGAGCGCAAATATCTCATTATTGCTTATTATTTGTCAGAGATACACAAGCCCACGCTCTCTTGAGAACCCACACAGGAGTGGAGGATGGAAGTAGCACTGAGTCTCTGTGCGTCAACTCTTCATGTGGAAAAATGCTTCAGAAATGGCACACAATCAGGATCCCCTCAACTCACCCCCCTACCCCAGCTGCGAGGAGACTCCAGTGGGAGTTTCGTGACCCTGCTACTCTCCTGAATGAGGGAAAGGCAGAAATAATGGAATAAGAGGCAGGTGGTTTTCTAATCCACAGAGCTTTTCCGATGGGGGAACATGGGGACCTTCACGTGGGAGCCTCACGTGCGGTGTTCTTAGGTAGCCCTGCTCCGTTTGAGATTTCGTTACCGCACACCAGCCCTGCCTGTGTTTCCAAGGACATTAAGTGCTAAAGAGTTTCCTTCTCTCCACAGCCCTGAGGCCAGCCATGACCTTCCCTCAGAGATCTGTCTGCAAATGCCGAGATTAGGAAAGGTAAAGACGACACTGGCTGTAAGCCCAGGTCCCCCACATCACTCAGCCCCTAAGAGGGAATCTGAGTCAAGCTCGATGTCTCCTGAAGACAGTAATCTTGTGCAGGAAGAGAAGGGTGGGTTCTGGGAAAAGATATGCCGGGGAGGGGAGGGACATCTTGACTCCAGGCCTCTTGGGGGGTTGATCACGTCAACATGCTGGGGACTCCCGGGGCCAGCCCTGACCTCTGTTTGCCAGCTGCCCACTGGACCTCTCCACCTGGATCATGCACGGGCATCACCAACAAGTTGTCCTAAATAGAACTCTTGAGGTTTTTCTGCAAAATATTTTCTTATTTCTGTCTTCCTTTGCCCCCTCAGTTGTTAAACCACAGGCTGGGCCCCACTTCTAAATATGGACCAAGGATCACGAATATTTGAGGAAAGCCTCTAACGTGAAAAGCCAAGAGACTCCTAAAGAAGAGCAAAGTGGGAAGACTTTCCATCCCGGATATCAAGACTAGTTATGAAACTACACATATGTATATTATACGTATGTGTATCTATGTATAAAATATATACCTGTTTATATCTGTGTTTATACATATGGTAATTAGGTATGTATAACTAGCATAGTGTGGTTTTTGCACAGGGATAGACAAATGAAGCTCTGAAACACCCATGGATGGATGGATAGGTGGGTGGATGGATGGGTAGATGGATGGATAGATAGATACTTGATGTGTGACAGAAGGAACGCAGAGACACATGTAAAGGAATGTTCACGCTAGCACTATTTTCAACAGTCCAAACTGGGAAGCCCTCAAATATCCATCAACATAGTCAATAAGTACATAGTGGTATTTATCTACAATTTATTTCAGCAGTGGACTACTATACAACATTAAAAATGAAGAAGTTTCAGCCACACACAATAAACTGGATGATTCACAAACAGAATGTTAAAGGGAAAAAGCCAAATACAAAAGACTTCAAAGTGTGTTACTCTATTTCTATGAAGTTCAGAAGCAGGCAAAACTAAACTGGGGGCTTCCCTGGTGGCGCAGTGGTTGAGAGCCCCCCTGCCGATGCAGGGGACACGGGTTCGTGCCCCGGTCCGGGAGGATCCCACATGTCGCGGAGCGGCTGGGCCCGTGAGCCATGGCTGCTGAGCCTGCGCGTCCGGAGCCTGTGCCCCGCAACGGGAGAGGCCACAACAGTGAGAGGCCCGCGTCCCCCCCCCCAAAAAAAAAAAAACTAAACTGGGCTGTTGGGAAACATATGCTCAGGTAGTGAAACACTAAAGAAACGCAAAGGAAGGGATTAACATAGAAGTCGGAGTGTACTTTGGAGGGGAGGAGGGTTTGGCTGGGAAGCGTCACTTGGTGGCATCTGGCGGAGGGTAGGGGGCAGGTTGGGCAGCAACATGCTTTTTCTTGACTTGGGCGGTGGGTCTATGGGAGTTCCTTTTATGATTATATATTAAGCTATTTACATTTTATGCCTTTTTGGGTGTGTATCATCTGTCACAAAAAGCTTTTTGAAAACATAAAATACCAAAGGGAAAACGAATCTAAGAAAAGATATGAAAGAACTTGGTAAGAAACATTATTTTTCAAAAGTAACTTAGCACGTGGTGGTGGCGGCTGAGGAACAATGAATGAACTTAATGCTCCCGAAGTGTACACTTAAAAAGGTCGAGACAGTAACTTTTATGTTATGTGCATTTTGCCAGGACTTAAAAAAAAAACAAACCTAAACTCTCAGGGAGGACATTAACACATACCTAAATACGTGGAGTGTGACCCCATGTGGACATTTTGGAAAACTCAGTATTATAAAGATATCCATTGTTTGTTAGAGCGTAACAATGAAACTCTCATTGTTGATTTTTCCTTGGAACTTGACAAACCAACGCTGGTAGAACAGGAACAACACAGAAAGACTTCCTTCACCAGGTATTAAGACTTACTTTAAAGATAAAGTAATTGAGGAGATATCTGATAGACTCAGAGTCAGGCAGATCCACAGAACCAGCCTGGGCACTTAGAGACGGAGCCCGCAGGTGAGGCGCAGACGGCCGGTCAATCAGGCGGACGCTGGCTAACCCAGGAGTCACCCAGGAAGCACATCCAGGAACATTCAGGGCAGCTCCACTGCTCATAAGAGCAGAGAGCCGGAAACAACCCAGGCTCTATGGGCAAGAAAAGTGGATAAATAAACTGTGGTGTTCATTTCACAAAGGCAGATTGTACAGCAGCGAAAATAGGTGAAGTGTAACTACCTGCTCCCCTAGGGATGAATCTTAGAAATAATGTTGAGTGAGAAGAGCTAGTCACAGAAGATGACACATGGAATGACTCCATTTTATAAAGCTCAAGAGCAAGTAAAGCTAAAAATTATAATGGTTAGGAATGCATACCAATCTGATTTCAAAACAGCAATTAAAAGACGTGAAGGAATGATAACTGACAAATGAGGGGTGATGGAGGCTTTTGGAAGGGAGGCAGGGGTGGGATAAGGCAGTCACAGGGGGACTCACAGCGACGTGCTGGCTCTCAAATTGGGTGTGGGGGATCATGGGGTTCATTTTACTGTTAAACTTGGTAACTCACAAGTAGGATGCGGACGTCCTTTACCATGTGTCAATTATTACATAATAAAATTGGAAAAGAGCTAAGCCACGGGGAATGCCAGCTTTTACGGATCAGGTGGAGGAGACAGAGCTGTGTACAAAAGTGAGGTGGAGCTGTCAGCGGGACGCCCTTGAGGCCAAGAGAACCCACCAGAAAGAAGAGGGGTCTCCCAGGCTCCCGCCTCTAGGAGCAGGGCTGGAAGATGCGGACTGGGGAGAGTCTCGGATTTGGTCTCCTGGGGGTGATGTCTGGGGTTGGAGGAGCAGTCCTGGGGGAGAAGTGGGGACAGGCGGGACATTGTGCTGGCTGCCACCAACAGGAGACATGGAGCAAGAGAGGCCTAAGGCGAGGACAGCCCCTGGCTCCACGGGCCGTCAAGAGGGAAGGGCCTCTTCTGAGATATGAATGCCCCCACCGGCACCCCGCCCTTCTCCCAGGAACAGCTGGCCAGAGGGGAACATGACTCCAGCTGGACACGCTATCCCGCCTGACAGGGTCGTGACTCTCTGGCCCAGCCAGGACTCCTGGCGGAGAGAAAAGGGCCTGGTCACCTGCCCTCACCCTGGAAGTCGGAGCAGACCTGTGAGGACGGAAGGAGGAGGAAGCCATAAGGTAGGGGCGTTGGGGTGTCTGGGAGGGACTCTGGGGTACAGGCCTGGCCTGTGAAGGTCAGGGTCTTCCCAAACCAGGGGAAACCCTCTCTGGGCCCCACGGGTCCTCCTTCCCTCTACCCCCAGCAGCTGGGTGCCAAGAAGCCCTTGCCACGTACTGCTGTGAGGACAGACAGACACTAATCTCATCTCCCCAGACCCACGAGGCCTCCAGGATCATAATCACAACGGCAGGAGCTGGCCTGGTTCCTTCCCTTTGTGTGTCTTGGGAGGGGCAGTTGCTGAGCAAACAGGGAAGGGAAATCCTGGATTCTGCCTCTCTTTTCCGCTTCATCAGCCCGTTACTCAGGCCCAAGGGCCTCTAGGGCCCACCCAGGCCTGGCTCCTTCCTGGCCCTGTGTGTGGGGAAGGGTGCTGGGGTGGTGGGTATATATCCACCCAGGGATTGGCCTTGGTGAATTCTCAGAAAAAATAAACCCCAGTCTAGGGGCATGAACAGAGTTCACTGACCACTTATTGTGGTCCGGGCCCTGGGCTGGGCCCTGCACTTGTCAGAGCTCCCTGACACTGCCCGGTCACCCTAGGATGTCGCTATCTGGATCTCCAGTTTCCAGAGAGGAACCTGAGACTCAGGGTCGAAAAGGAGGATGTTGGCAGAGGTGGGAATCCCACCCAGACCTCTCTGACCCCCACACTGTGCTCTGAAGCTCAAGCTCACCCCTCCTCTCTGAGGGGCAGCAGGGGGAGGGGGGAGGGGCAGGGTTTGCATGGGAACTCTCCCCTTCACCTCTTCACCTCTTCTTTCTCCCCCAGAGGCCAAGACCCCCAACCGGGCAGGCAGAACTCTCCCCATGGCTGAGTTCCTGCCCCTGCTGCCTTGCGCACCCCTGCTGACCCAGGACGGTGGTGCCCAGGACTCACCTGTCCCCCCAGCCAAGTGGCAGAGCCAGCAGCCACAGGGTGGCAGGGCCCAGGGCCTGGCCTCTAAGCCCTGGAGGCTCCCAGAGGTGCCCTCCATTCAGATAACGCCAGCCAGCGATGGGGACTCACCCCCCTGCACCCCACCTCCCCAGCGCCTGCTGCTGCCGAGGACCCCAGACCTGGAGAGTTTGCCCCAGGACAGGTCAGACCTGGGTGGTGGGATGGGAAAGGGGTTCTCTCTCTCGGGACCCACAGGGTGGGTTCCCTGTGGCTGGCACTCCAGGTGGGGAGCTGAAGGTCAGTTAGAATGTGGCCTTAGCCCCACAGGGGCCTGACTGGAAGCTGTGAAATAGATGCAGAAAAAAATTGCAGCTGGGAATATGTGTTGGGATAACCAACTGAGTTCAGCTGAGCACTGCTTACTAAGACCAGAGGCGAACATTCTCTCTTGACCCGCCTGGTGTTTTTCAAACTGTGGGTCATGACCCATTTAAGGGCTGCTGCAACCGCTGCAATTGCTACACGGCAATCAACACTTTCCCCCAAACAGAATCAGGAGAGAATCGAAAATAACAGTGTTAAAAAAAAAGAAGAAGAAAATCACACACTGTGTGAGGCAGTGAACAAGTGTGGCTTCCTACAAATGTTGTGACATTACATATACAGCTGTCCCCGGTATCCATGGGGGTATTCCAAGACCCCTGCAGATACCAAACTTTGCAGATGCTTAAATCTCTTATATAGGGCTTCCCTGGTGGCGCAGTGGTTGAGAGTCCGCCTGCCGATGCAGGGGACACGGGTTCGTGCCCCGGTCCGGGAAGATCCCACATGCCGCGGAGCGGCTGGGCCCGTGAGCCATGGCCGCTGAGCCTGCGCGTCCGGAGCCTGTGCTCCGCAACGGGAGAGGCCACAACAGTGAGAGGCCCACGTACCGCAAAAAACAAACAAAAAAATCTCTTATATAAAATGGTGTAGTATTTGCATATTACCTACTCACATTCTCCTGTATACTTTAAATTACCTCTTGATTACTTATAAGACCTAATGCAGTGTAAATGCTTTGTAAATGGTTGTAAATACTATGTAAATGGTTGCCAGGCAGCAAATTCAAGTTTTGCTTCCTGGGATTTTTTTTTTTATTGAAGTATAGTTGATTTACAATGTTGCGTTAGTTTTAGGTGTGCAGCAATGTGATTCAGTTATACATACATACATATAGCTATTCTTTTTCAGATTCTTTTCCATTACAGGTTATTACAAGATATTGAATATTGTTCCCTGTGGTATACAGTAGGTCTTTGCTGTTTATCTATTTTATATATAGTATTAATCCCAACTCCTAATTTATCCCTCCCCAGCCCCCCAATTTTTTATACAAATATCAAATTATTATTTTGTACACCCGAAACTAATATATTATGTACCAATTTAAAAAAATGGAAGTGTAGTTAATTCACAATGTTGTGTTAGTTTCAAGTGTACCCCTCCTGGAATTAAAAAAATTTTTTTTTTCGACCCTTGATTGGTTGAATCCACAGATGTGGAATTTGCAGATACAGAGGGCTGACCGTATTTTTAAGTGTGTACTTGGAAACCAATGTAAAAGGTATTTCCTGCTGAAACTCTTGGGGAAAAAAAAAAGTTTAAACAAAACTTCTGCATAGAAACACTACCTCTGGCACAAGGAGACAGGAACAGGGAGGTTCAAGGCTATAGGAGGAAAGAGGAAAGAACTACATTGGCCTTGAATAGAAATGTCCATTGTGGTTTCTTCCAACAATGAACATTCGATAAGAGTTAAAGTTTATGACGTAGGGCTCTGTGTATCAACGTGGAGAAGTCTCAGAAACAATGAGGGTTGCAAAATGATACAGTAGGAGCCTAACTGTGTATCTTTTTAGAAGACATTGAATAATAGGATATATTGTTATTGGATGTATCTTGATGCAGAAAAAGGATAAAAAAATGTACAGAAAGAACACACACCAACTTCAGGGCAGGGGGTACCTTGGGGGGCAGGAACAGAAAAACGAGGGATGGGGACTTGGTAACTGTAACCGTAATCATTTATTTCTTAAAGAAAAAGGATCTGAAGCAAAAATGGCAAAATGTCCACATCTGTTGATGTCATATACGCTTGGTAGGGACCAGGATGACTCTTGCATTTTTCCTTGATTGGGAAATAAATATTCCCTAATTAAAATTTTTAAAGTATTTCAAAAGAAGAAACAGGCAAAGAGAAATACAAAGAAAGAGAACAGTGAGACAAAGGGAGGTGGTGGAGGGAAGGCCTGGCTGAGATCTGACCCTGAGATCTGACCTTGAGAGGCAGTCATGGGAAGAAGGGGGGAAGAGCTTCCCTGCAGAGGCAAAGCAAGTGCAAAGGCCTGGGGTTAGGAATGTGTCTGGGGAGTTAGAGGAACAGCAGGGAGGCTGGGTAGCTAGAGGCTGTGAGCAAGGGGGAGCCAGAGGAGAAGTAAGACTGGAGTCTTAGGCAACAAGGGGAGGACTTTGCTTTCAGCGGGACTGAGAGGTGGGGCTCCAGGAGGGCTCCAAGCCCCGAGGGCCCTGACCTGACACCAGTTCACAGGCTCCCTCTGGCTGTGTGTGGGGAGCAGACTGTAGGGGCGGGATGGGAGCAGGGAGACCAGGCAGGAGGCTGTGTGATGGTCCAGGAGGGAGGATGGAGGCTGGGCCTGGGTGGGGGCAGTGGAGGAGCCGAGTTTAGATTCTGGATAGACTTTGTGGGTGGAGCCCACAGGGTCGGCTGAGAGACTGGATGTGCGTGTGAGGGAAAGAGAGGGTCAAGAAAAGCTGAAGTTTGGGGCCTACCATCCACCAAAATGGAGAAGACAGTGGGTTTTTTTGGAGGGAGGGGGTGTAGGGTGGGAGAGCCATGGGAATGGAGTTTTTTTTCAACAGCTAGGAACAGCCTGTCCTAGAGGAGCGGGGAGCAAGTCTCTGTGCTGGGGCGTCCGTGGCCAGGAGCTGCGAGATGGGACTCCCATGTCTGTGTTCTCGGACAAGGGGTCCAGGACACCGACAGACTCAGGCAGCTGATAACTCAGGCAGCCGCTGCAGAGACAGGCGCAGGTTATGGCGTCACGGGAGGGTTGCGTCCAACAACAGTGACCTCGGCGAGGCACTTCCCATCTTTGAGGCCAGGCTTCCCCTTCTGTAAAAGGGTAGTCCCTCCACCCCCCACCCCCGCACTGTCCTGTGGGAAAGTCCTGACCACAGAGTTAGTGGGATCCCCAGGACTAGGTGACTTGCTTGAAGTCAGATAAGCGCCAGGGAGGCTGACTCTAACTCGGGCTGGCTGACGCGGGCTGGGACCAAGAGGGGTCCCCAGAAACCAAGGCGCTGGGCCCTCCGGGGGCCGACAGCGGGGGTTCAGAGATGCGGAGAGGGAGGCGGCCTAGGGCCCCACCCGCTTTCCGCCAGCTGCGTACCCACAGCCGCAACCCCTCCGTTTCCCCGAATCTCCATCCCACCGCCAGCTCCACCCCACCTCTCAGGTTCCGCCCCGGGTGTGGGGGGGTGCCCAGAGCCCCCACCCCGGGGCCTCACTGGAGCCGAGGACCCCTTTCCCGCTACCAGGGGAGCGGGTCGGGCCTGTGCCCAAGCCTCTAGCTGCCATGGCGGTGTCGTGTTTTAATCAAGTCTGTGTTTTTCTCCTGTCTTTCCCCCTCCCCGGTCCACTTCTCTGTCTCTCTCCTTAGAGCCTCTGTCTGTTTCTCCTCCTCTCTCTTGCTCTCTCCGTGCTCTGGCGTCCCAGCGCCCCTCTCCTCCTCTGTCTCGCTCTTCCTGCCCCAGCGCCCCGTCCCTCCCTCTCTAATTCTCCCTCTCGCGTCTCCCTGTGGACATCTCTGTCTCGCTCTTCCTGCCCCAGCGCCCCGTCCCTCCCTCTCTAATTCTCCCTCTCGCGTCTCCCTGTGGCCTCGCTCTGTCCCCGCCGTCCCTCCCTCGCCTTGGCCAGCCCCCCGTGGGTCTCCCTCTCGCTCTTCTCACCTCCTGCACTCCCTCCTCCTTGCGGCCCCTCTCTCCCTCCAGGTATCTGACTCTCTCCATCTAGGCCCCGCCGCCCTCCCCGCCTCGGCTGGAGGCCGGCCAGGGGGAGGGGAGGGAGGCGTTGGGGGCCCATGGGTGCGCTCGGGGATGGGCCCTGACGGCGGGGAGGCCCCCGGGGCCGGTTCGTTGGCTTGGCGGGGCTTTGGCTGGGGGACCCGGCCTTCCTGGAGCGCCCGGGCCTCCTTCGCCTCTGCCTGGGAGGCGAGGGGTGTGCGCGAGGCTGACCCAGGTCTTCGGGCCTGCGGTCGAGGCAGGACGCAGACGAGCCCCCTCCGGCCGGGCCCCCAGGTCACGGAGCCCGGGGCAAGCCCGGGAGCAGCCTCTCCCGGTCTGGGCCCCCTCCCGCCTTTGTGATCTGTTGCTGGGCCCGGGGCTGCTCGGATGGGGGCTGTTGCGTGGCTGGCCGGCCGACCGCGTGCGTGAGATCCTCTGGGGTCGTGGGCACGGAATTGACCTACTCTCTGTCTGGGCCCAGAGTATATTTTAGATTTTGCATTGTAGGTGTCTTGGAAGTGTGTATGCGTGTTTGTGTTCCTAGCGTGCAGGCAGCTGTGATCGTCTTTGGCTCCGTGTGCGTGTGTGATTTACCTCGAATTCCATCTGTGGCTCCATGTGTTTCTGTAAGCTCCCTGCGTGTGTCTGATTGTGACTGTAGTGTGGGTCTGGGGCTTTGTGTGTGTGGCTGTGACCTTCCGTGGTTGTGTGTGTGTGTAATGTATCTCATCCCGTCAGACCTATGCATGTCTGATTGTGACTTTGGAGTGTGTGTACATGTGTCTAAGTCTCCTGGTGTGCAGGCAGCTGTGATCCTCCTTGGCTGTGTGCGTGTGTGAATTTAGCTGGGATACCGTCTGTGGCTCCATGTGTTTCTGTAAGCTGCCTGTGTGTTCAGTTGTGACTTTGTAGTGTGTGTGTACATGTGTCAGGGGCTCTTTGTTTGCTGCTATGACCCTTTGCCTCTGTGTGCTTATAATTTGCCTCTGAACCTGTTAGCTCTGTGTGCAAATGTAAGTCACCTGTGTGTGTCCATGTGTGACATTATTGTGTGTCTGGGGTCGTTGAGTATGACTGAAACCCTCTGGGGTTGTACCTTTTATTTATTTCTGGTTCCATCTTTGTGTGAAAGTTCCTGTGTGTGTCGCTTCATGACACTGTATGTGCCTGGGCTTCCATGTGAGCAGCTGGGACCCTCTGGGGCTTTGTGTGAGTGAGAGAGAGACCCCTTGTGGCTCACAGTGAGCCTGGGACCCTCCCTCCTGAGACCTTGGCTGTACCCTTGACTCTCCGGAGCAATAATCGTAACTGATGCTGTTCCGCTGTTACAGTTTATAAAGCATGTCCCATGCATGATTTCAGTACCTGGCCACTGTGTTGTCGAGATGTGTCCACGACCTCCTGGGGCTGCCTTTTCCCCAAGTCCTTCATGGCTGTGTGAGTGTCGGGGCTCTCTTGTCAGTCAGCAACAGCAGCTGACATGTCCATCCCTTGCCACGTAAGAGCAGGTCTTTGCTCTGGCTTCCCCTCCAGATGGGGAATGCCATGAGAGCTGAGCTGACCCTAGACTTCATTTACCTGGGTTGTGCACATGTTAGCTGGGGTCCCCTGTGACTGTTCTTTCACTGTGTGGCTCTCTCTGTAACTGTGGGAATGTTACTTGCTTTCAAGTCTCCTCTGAGACTTTCTTGTGCCCGTATGTGTGAAGGTACCTGGGACGTTGCACGGTTTTCTGTTTCTGTGACCCTCTGCAGCTGCGTGTGTGTTGTGCATGCGTGCACGTGCATGTGTGTGTAACTCCTGGGACTTTGTGTGTGGCCGTGGCGTCCTTGTGTGTGATTGTGCTGAGACTGTGGCTTTGTGTGTGACTGTAATATACCTGTGATACTACTGCAGGGTGTATGGGGGGTGAGGGGTAGGGGAGGCTTCTTACAACTGTGGGGAACTGCAGTTTGCCTGTGACAGTGGCTGTGTGTGAGCCACGTCGAGGTTCCCTTTTGTGCACACCTGTGTAGGCCTCTGCCCCTCTCTGACCGGAGGGAGTTGTTGGCCTCTTTAGGCCCGGGAAACCGGAGGTGAGGTGTCTGCAGTGACAAAACCCCATTCTCTTCCAAGTCCCTGAGCCATGTCACCGTGTCGGGCTCCTCCCTTCCCTCTGCTGCAGCCTGCCTGGTTGGGCAGCCTCCGGGCTGTCAGGCTTGAGCACTTCCTCTTTGTCCTGCCAAGGAGCGAGATCTGGGGGCGCAGGCTGGGCCCTGTCTGTGTGTGTCGGACTTGTCTGCAGGCGCCTTCCCTAGACCTGAGGCTGCAGGAGAGTAGGATAGGTGGAGGAGGGGTCTGCATTTCGGGCTAGAGAGGCAGGAAGATGAGGCAGGGGAGGAATGTGGTCACCCCTCCTTTAAATCCTTCCCGAGCTCACCAGGGCCGTCAGGGTGAAGCCCGAACACCTGCTCAGGGCCCAGAGGGCCTGCAGGTGGGTCTGTGGCCTCCTGTCCTCCTTCCCCAGCCCCGCTGGCCACCTCGCTCCTCCTCAGACCTGTCAAACTCAGTCCTGTGCCGGAACTCACCGTTCCTGCCCCTAAAACAGTCTTCCCTGGCCCCTTGCCAGATCTGCTCCTTGTCCTTTGGGCTCAGCTCAAGTGGTCCCTGCACACCAACCCACTTAGCCCTCCTTATCTCCGTGGTCCTCAAACTTGAACATGCATTAGAGTCTCCTGGGCCCCACCCACACTTCCTGATTCGGGAGGTCCGCGGTAGATTCCAGACTCTGCATTTCTGACAGCTTCCAGGCACTGCTGGCGCCGCCCCTGTGCGCAGCGCTGCCTCGCAGCACTGACCAGTGTCTGAGATCATCATCCTTATTTACATGATCTCTTACTGATCGTCTCTGTTCCCCCATCAGAATGTCAGGTCCCTGCGGGCAGCTGTTGGGTCTGTCTTGCCCACTTCTGTGTCCCCAGTGCCCGGTGCAGGGCGGGTGCTCCGTGTGCACTTAGGGGTGACTGACTGGGGTTGGCGTCCCTTTGGGCTCCAAATACCAGGCTGAGGTGTTTGTGCAGGGGTCAGCGTGGCACCTCGGCAGCAAGTGCTCTGGGGTGGCAGCAGGGCTGCGTGTTCCATCTTAGCCCGACAGTCCCTACTCAGCCAGAGCACCTTCCAGGTGGTGGGCTCTGTGTATGTATGTCCTATAGACAACCCTGGGGGGTGGATACTGCTGTTATCCCCATTATACTCAAGAAGAAACTGAGGCACAGAAAGGTTCAGGCACTTGTCCAAGGTCACAGGGAAGTGGTCCAGCTGAGATCTGCAGCAGCCTCAGCCTGCGGAGGGTTGGGCCAGTGGTACACTTGGTGGAATCCAAGTTTGGAGGGTGGGGGGCACGGGGTGGGGTCAATCGCTCATTCAGTCTACAGGGGCAAAAGCTTGCGGAGCACCTGCTGTGCGCCAGGCCTCATTCTAGGCAATGGGGTGCAGATGGGAACAAAACCCCCTTCCCCTGTGAAGTGCACCTCCTGGTGTGGGAGGATTTGAAAGGCGCAGGGGAGAGAAGAGGGAGGGGGCTCGGGGGCTCGGGAGAGGGGATGTGGTTTATATGGCGGGGCGAGGGGAGGTATCTTGGAGAACTGGCCCCTGAGCAGAGGCGGTAAGGACCTTGCCTTCACCTGGAGTGGAATGCAGGGGGAGAGGACTAAGCCAGGAGGTCCCTGACCTGAGCAGTGAGGAGGCTACTGCGATGTCCAGGAGCGGGGAGCATGGAGGCTGGGCCAGGCCGCTGGAGCAGGGGGAGGTGGGCCAAATAGAAATAATGGAGATAGATTTTAGAGCCGGACCATGTGGGACTTGCTAATAGAGTAAAAATGAGGGGTGAGTAGGAAAGAAGGAGACGCTTAGGTTTTTAGCTCCAGCCACTGAGTGGAAAGTGGTCCTTCAATAAATATTGATGGTATGAATGAATTAATAAGTTAATTTTAAGACCAGCAGGCATTACTGAGAGCTCACTATGTGCCAGTCTCTGTTAGAAGCCCTTTACGTGTACTGATTTGTTAAACCCTCCAGACAACTAGAAGAGGACATGCATTTCTCACCCTTGGATTACAGATGAACTGACCGAGGCCTGGGGAGCTAGGGGGCCTGCTCTGGGTCACATGGCTAGGAAGTGGAGCAGGGTGGGTAGGTGGGGATCGATGGGCTGATGGGTGGCCCCCCCCCCACGCCGGCCTGTCCCCCCACGCCGGCCTGT
>NW_020185321.1:4665608-4675048 GCF_003031525.2 Neophocaena asiaeorientalis asiaeorientalis
GGTGGGAGGGCAGGGGCATCCCGAAGCTCATTCTGTCTCCATTCCTTTCTCTTACAGAAGATGCAGAGCTGGTACAGTGTGAGTATCGGGGCAGGGGGCCTTGCTGGAAGGATGAGAGGGAGGGGGACAGGTGCTGGGCCAGGGGCCCCTGGCTGCAGTAGTCATGGAGTGGGTGCTGGGGTCAGCAGACCTGGGGGTCACATCCTATGCTGCTACTTACATGCTCTGTGACCTTGAGTGAGTTGCTTAACCTCTCTGGGTTTCTCTCTCCTTGAGAAACAGTTCTGACCTTACTAGACTGAAGGGAACATTCACTGAGAGTCAGTGATACTGGTGGGTACGTGGTACGGGACCTGGCTTAGGTAGCAATCAGTAAATGGCTCTCGTTATGGTTACTCTTGTGTTAACAGGCAGTAGGAGCCAGAGGTGAGCTAGACACTGAAGCCTCAGAGAGGCTCCTCCCAGGCTGAGGAGACTGAGGGGTGCTGGGAGCTTTGGGGGACAGAATTAGGGGTGTGGCCCCCTGTCCCGGTTCTCACCTCCCAAACTTCCCCCAGATGCTGAGCCCCACGTACAAGCAGCGGAATGAGGACTTCCGTAAACTGTTCAGCAAGCTCCCTGAAGCCGAACGCCTCATTGTGGGTGAGTCCCTGCCAGCCAGACCCGGGGCTCCCAGCTCTGCCCTCCTGACCCTCCCGCATGTGCCGGCCCAGCGGCCAGGACAGCCGTGTGACTCGGGTGTCTGCCCGTCTCTCCCCTCGGCCGCCTCAGATTACTCCTGTGCCTTGCAGCGCGAGATCCTCCTCCAGGGCCGCCTCTATCTCTCCGAGAACTGGATCTGCTTCTACAGCAACATCTTCCGCTGGGAGACGACAGTGAGCTGACCGACCTGGGACGAGGAGGGGCCCCAGGGCGGGCAGGGCCCTGGCCCCTTCTGACTTGTCTTTTGTCCTCAGATTTCCATCCAGTTGAAGGAAGTGACGTGTCTGAAGAAGGAAAAGACGGCCAAGTTGATCCCCAACGCCATCCAGATCTGCACGGAGAATGAGAAGGTTAACGAGAGGACCAGCAGACAGGGGCCCCGGGCTCCCCGATCTTCACCGGCTCCTCTCTCCTCCCCACCACCCAGAGCCCTGTTGACTCAGCAACCAGCTTCTCTCATCTTCCCTTTCTCTTTATTCTCCCAGCCCCAGCATGGGCTCCTGCAGTCTCTGACCCGGACTCCTGCACCTGCTCCTGTCTCAGGCCCTGCAGTCTGTCCCCTGACACAGCTGTTCAGGGATAGTATTAACAGAAAAATTCTATCAGCTCAGAGGCCTCCTCCACTGGGAAGCCTTCCCTGATGCTCCATGTATCATGATTGTTGCCTCAGGGTCCATCCAAGAGGGCTGCCTCACACCAGTGGCCCAGACAGGACTGGAGAAGGAAATGGGGCGGGAAGACTTCAAGCAGACTTCCCTTTGTGTTTTCTTGGCCAAAAGGGGATCCGTTGGCCACCCACTGTGGGCACAGGAGACTGGGAATGTGCCTTGGGCTTCCCGCAAGCAGCCCAGCCAGTTTGGGCTGTGAGCTCTGGACTGTGAGCCCTGGGGCCAGGGCCGGGGGCCATCTCCTTATCGTGGTGACTCCAGGGTCATCCAGTGCTGGGCTGGGCACAGGACAGATATTCTGTGGAATGAGCGAAGGGATGAATGATTACATATATCAGCATGGAGAGCCGGGAACAGGGTGCAGCGGGTGGAGCTTCCTCCTCCCTCCAGCCTTGTCTCTCCCCCAGGGCTCACACACCTCTCTCTTCTGCAGCATTTCTTCACCTCCTTTGGGGCCCGAGATCGCTGCTTCCTCCTCATCTTCCGTCTCTGGCAGAACGCACTGCTTGAAAAGGTGGGCCTGGGCGAATCCTGGGCAGGGGGGCTAGGGGGAGGGCTGCAGTGGGGGGACCATGGAGCCAGAGATACCAGGACTCGGGGAACTGGAGGACCCCTCCAGCTCTTCTCCATGGGCACCAGACCCAATGTGCCTGCAGCTCTTCCATAGGCCCCCATGGGGGGCCGCCACAGTCTCCGGTGCCACACCCTGCCCATGAGAAATGCGTACTCACAACCGCTTAGTCACCACCTGCAAATCAAAAATTCTCCGAAGACGGGGAGGTTTTTGGTAAAGCAAAACCTGACTTGAGCTGACATGGTTTACAGTCCCTATCAGTACTGTCTAACAGTTTTGTGCTGTGCTGTCGGTATGGTAGCCACCGGCCACACTTGCCTGTTGACCTCTGGAAACGTGGCTAGTGTGACTGCGGATCTGCATTTTTAATTTAATTTCAGTTTTAATTAATTTAAACTTAAAACACCACGTGTGCTTCTTGTATAACAAAGGTCTGTATTTATCTCAACTAATGGGACTTTTCATGTGTTTGAGGACCAAAAAATAATGTGAATGACTGGGGTTATACCAGTGATCCTCAAACTCCGTACTTTCGGGAATCCTTTGCACTCTTTAAAATAATTGTAGACTCCAAAGGGCTTCTGTTTAAGTAGCGTATATCTATCAATATATACCGTATTAGAAATTGAAACTGGGAAAAAAGTTTTTAAAGTGTTCAGAGTTTGAGAAAGGAACAGAAGAAGGGCAGGTTTGGGAGAGGTAGTGGTGCAGTGGGTCAGTGGGAAGGCCTCCCACGGAGAGTAAGTTTTTCAGTGTGTCTTTTCTATTTCTTTAATTTCTTGGCCTCGCTGCGTGGCATGTGGCATCCTAGTTCCCCAACCAGGGATCGAACCCGCGCCCCCCTGCAGTGGAAGCACAGAGGCTTAACCACTGGACCACCAGGGAAGTCCTGAAACTGGGAAATTTTTAAACACAAGATACACAAACACGCATTACATTAGCCACCAGAACAATGATAAGGTCACATAGTCTCTGGAAAACTCCACTGTACACTCGTGAGAGAATAAAAGTGAAAAAGGCAAGTGATATACTACTAGTAACACTTACCATACTTATGAAAATAATTTTGCCCTCATGGATTCCCTAAAAGCGTCCAGGGGATGCCCAGAAATCCTTGGACCACGCTTTGAGAACCTCGGGTATACACTGTACTTACTGGATCCTAAATATAATATAGATATTTTTAGTGCTGTATTATAGTATAGGCAGTGTATTATCTTTCTTAAATCCCCAAATTTCTTAATTTTGAATCAAGTCTTACCCCAAAGATTCTGAGTAAGGGATTTCAGACATTTACTTTTCACATTCTGATAATCTATTATGGGCCAGCCCTGAGTGGGCTCTCCTGGAATGCCCACTGTGGTTGCATGAGTTTATGTGGCATGCATTCAGCTGCAAGTAGCTGAAAACCCAGCCAGACAATGGTTTAAACAAACAGACACTGAATTACTTCAGATGATAATAATCATAATAGCTAACACTTAACAGAGCTATTGGGTGCAAGGGACTGTTCTGAGCTTCCATGAATGAACTTATTTAATCATCACAGCCACCCTTCAAGGCAGTGTGGTTAGTATCTTTATTTCACCAGTGAAGCACAGAGGGAAGGCCTTGCCCATGGGCACATATGCTTTTCTGTGGCAGAGCTGGGATTCTGACCCATTACAGTCAGGCTCCGGAGTCCACTTAATCACACTGATGCCCATGTAACAAGAGGTCTGGAGGCAGGCAATCCAGGGTAGATTTGAGGGCTCCCTATGTCATCCAGGACCCAAGCTCTTGTCCATCTTTCCACACCATCGTCCTTCTGCATATTGATGTTTTGTCCACATGCTTGTTGCCTCATGGTTGCAGGTGGCTGCTACAGCTCCAGATGTCATGCCCTCAGTTAAGTGTCCCAAACATGAAAGAAGAAAGGGATGGATGGAAAGTGGGCATTCCTTTATCAGGAAGGGAAAGCCTCCTTTAGCAGACTTCTCCTTGTATTTCTTTGGCTAAGACTTGGTCACGTGATCACCCTTGGTTGCACAGGAAGCTGGGTATGTGGCAAAGGAAAAATGAGTTGATGTAAGCGAGTTATAATTCCCTGGGGCTGGGGAAGATTTTCACCCCAAACAAATCAGGGTTCTGCTGGCAGGAAGGGATGGTGGATAGATGTCAGGTAGGCATCACACAGTGGCTGCTACTGCTGGCTTGTAGCACCTCAGAAGGCCCCAACCCACTCCTCCAGCAGGGCTGAACTCACTTCCTTTCTTCAGGGGCAGCTCCAGCTGTGGCCATCCTCAGGGGCGAGAGCACTGGAGCAGGAGCCCGAGGGAGGGACAGTGCAGTGTCAAAGTCTCCAAGGAGGACAAGGGCAGCCAGACTGCTGGGGATGGAGTTCAGCCCCGTCACCGAGTGCGAGTCACTGAACCCCGTTGGTCAGATGGGGACCGGCCCTCCTTCACAGCACCCGAGCTGGGCCTAGAATAGAGCTTGGAAATGTCAGCTCGTGGGAGGCAGTGCAGTCCAGTGGTTAGCTCCAGGGCTAGACCAGCCCCCTGGGATCACATCTCAACACAGCCACTTCCTAATTGGATGACATTACCCACCTCTGTGCCTCAGCGTCATTATCTTAAAATGGTGACAATATTAGCACCTACTTTACAGAATGGTTTTGAAGACTTGTTGAGTTAGCATGCATAAAGGGTTAGAAGAATGCCTGGCACATGGTAACAACTCAGTGGATGTCAGCTGCTGGTACTGCTACTATTATTACTATTAGATCTCATCAGCATCATCCAGCCACTCCAGCCATGGGTAGCTTCTGAGGACACCTGGGAAAGTAGTTGGGGGCAGGACAGCATGGCAGGTGGGAGCATTGACTCTAGAGTCTGGCTGGGTCTGAACCCCAGAGCTGACCTCAAGCACGAGTTCTCCACCCTGGGCCTCATATTCTCTGTAAAACTGGGAACTTTAACCTGTAGCTGTGGAAGTATTGTGAGGACCTAAGGGAGAATTCCTGAGCACAATGGCTCCTATGCGATGGGGTGCCGAGTGCGATTGGCAGAGGTCTGGGATGGGAGGTCATGCTCCCCCTTGTGGACACCAGGGGAACTGCTGAGGCTGAGGGCTGGTGGGCGCGGGTGGAAGGGCTCTGGCCCTGATAAGGTGGAGGCCAACCTAATGTCCTGCCTGCCCAGACGCTGAGTCCCCGAGAGCTCTGGCACCTGGTGCATCAGTGCTACGGCTCAGAGCTGGGCCTCACCAGCGAGGATGAAGACTATGTCTGCCCCTTGCAGCTGAATGGCCTAGGGTGAGTCGGTAGCTGGAGGCTGGTTCCGGGGGTCGGGAGGAGACAGCAGGGGCTGCGTGCAGAGCTCCTGGAGTCCTGGGTGGACTGAGGCGGGGGTACAAAGTCCGGGAGACCAGGAGGGTGTGTGGGTGTCTCAAAGATGCAGCGGTCTTACTCCCTCTCTTTCTCTGTAGGAGCCCCAAGGAAGTGGGAGATGTAATCGCCCTGAGCGACATCACCTCCTCAGGGGCAGCTGACCACAGCCAGGAGCCAAGCCCAGCAGGTTCGCGCCGTGGCCGCATCACCCCCAGCCTTTCCCGGGCCAGCAGTGACGCAGACCATGGGGTGAGCGGGCACGTGGAGAAGCGAGGACGGTGCTGGGTGGTGCCGGGGAGAGAGAGGGACAGACTGACAGATTGAGGGGGGACAGGGGGAATGGATAGAGAAGAGGTAGATGGAGGGGTAAGTGAGGGGATGGATGGAGGGATGGGATGGAGCTGGGAAGATGGGCAAGGAGACTAGGCACAGGTAGGGAAAGAGGGAGACAGGCAAAGATGGGGCAGGTAGATAGATGGGAAGCAGGAGAGACAGAAGAGCCGATAGAGGGCTGGCTGGCTGGATGAGGTCGGATACAAACAGATAAGGCATGGACAGGACAGGCGTAAGAAAGCTCATGGCCCAGGCATCCAGGACAGGCCTGGCTGAGAGGCTGAGAGGAGTCCTCGTCTGGGTGGCCCCAGGGCCCCCTGTAGCTCAGCGAAGAGCTACACGTGACCTCCCCGGCACTGGTTCTCCTACAGTCTCGAAGCCTTCTGGTGGATGTGGGTCTACAAGGGGCCCTTAGGCTGGGACAAGGCTGGATTAAGCTTTTCTCTGCAGGCAGAGGAAGACAAGGAGGAGCAGACAGACAGCCAGCCAGACGCCTCCTCCAGCCAGACAGTGACCCCGGTGGCCGAACCCGCGAGCTCAGAGCCCGCCCCACCTGACGGGCCCGCCTCCCTGGGCCCCTTGGATCTGCTGCCCAGTGAGGAGCTGTTGACAGACACGAGTAACTCCTCCTCATCCACGGGGGAGGAAGGTGAGGCAGGTGGCCGATTCGTTTGCTTTGGGTACACGTGACAAACCTCACTCACTCACACGGGCTGCACCGAGGGATTCGCTGGCTCGTGGGACTGAAAAGCCCACGGAGTAGGCAGCTAAGGCAAGGCGTTTAAATGCTGGTGTTAGAAATCTGTCCGTATTTAGCTCTGCTTTGCAGACAGCTTAGCAGGGTGGATAAGAGTATGGGCTCTGAAGCCAGGATCGGCTCAAATCCTGGCCACGCTGCTTCCCAGCTGTGTGACTTGGGCAAATTATTCAACCTCTCTGAGCCTCATTTTCCTCATCTAAAAATTTTCCTCACCTGGGGTTAGCAATAATACTACCCACTTCATAGTGTTGTCATTGAGAGAATTAAATGTCTTAACACAGGTAAAGTGTTTGGGCCAGTTAGTAAGTGTTGGCTGTTATTATATCATCATCATCATTTCCATTTTCTCTGTGCCAACTTTATTCTCAGATAGCTTCTACTCTTGTGGCAGAAAGAGCCCCAGCCCTGCCCCAGACAAGCCTAGCAGAGAGAAAGCATGGTTCTCCCACTGGCTGCACCAAAAGCTCTAGGGTTGGCTCTGACTGGAGAGCAAGCCCACCCCTGAGCCCCTCACTGTGGCTGATGGCCTGGCTTGGGACACACACACACCCCCATCCGCCCACCCCTGAGCCAATCACTGGGGCCGAAAGCTCAAGCTAATGGGCAGGCCCACCCCTGTCATCACTGGGACCGCAGGTGCGTGAGCCTAGGCGTGTGCTCCGCCTTGAACCCATGGTGGTAGCTCTGATTGTCTGGGCTTGGGGCACACGCCCACCCTGTGGTGCAGGGGGGCTGAGTAGCTCCGTGTCTGTGTCCGCTCTGGTCCAGGAGGACGGGGCGGCCCAGGCACCCCACAAGGCCTGGGAGTGGGGAGGAGCAGTCACTCAGAGGGAAACTGAGGAACGCAGGCAGCCTCATCCCCTGTCCTTCTCTGTCGCCCAGCCGACCTGGCGGCCCTCCTTCCCGACCTCTCCGGTCGTCTCCTCATCAACTCCGTCTTCCACGTGGGTGCCGAGCGGCTCCAGCAGATGCTCTTCTCAGACTCGCCCTTCCTGCAGGGCTTCCTGCAGCAGTGCAAGTTCACAGGTCAGGGGCCGAGGTGACCAAGGTACACGGGAGGGGGTGAGGAGGGGCAGGCCAGGAGCCGGGCAGGCACTGCTGTGCAGATCAGGTGTGGCAGGCTGGGGAGTTAAAAGCAGCGTCTGTGAGGCCAGAGGGGCTCCGCCTCTTACCAGCTGAGTGGACTTGGGCCAGGTGCGGACCCTCTCTGTGCCTCGGTTTCTTCTGTGTGATGCGGGTGTGATACTAGTTACCTGCCTTGTCAGGGTATCATGAGAACTAAATGAGTTAATACTAGAAAAGTGCCTAGAACAGTAGCAGACAGTAAGCATTTAATAAATACAAGTTAATGAGCACTCTGTCAGGCCCGTGCAGAGACCGGGACAGATGAATTCCGGAATCTAGTGAGAACAGCAGTAAACAGATACTCAGGCAGATAAGGGTGTATGTCAGAGGTGGCTGTGGTCTGGGGGGTGTTAGGAAAGGCTGCTGGAAGGATGTGACGTTGAAACTAAGGCCTGAAGGAGGAACTTTCTTAGGGAAAGTGGAGGAGGTGGGAGAGAGGAGTCCAGGAGCCCAGCAGGGTACCTGCAAAGATCCTGAGGCTGGAGGCTGGCACTGGGAGAAGCCGCCTGCGGCTGGGCCCCTGTGGCCAGGTGTGGAGAGGGGAAGCCACAGCACCAGCAGAGGCAGAAGGGCTGAGCAGGGGACTAGCAGGGAGCTCGGGAGGCTGCAAAAGAGATTCAAGTTGGGGAGGGCCTACTCAGATGGTAGTTTTCTCTGTTTTTTTCTTCTGTACTGATATAAACGAACCACGTAGAATCCCCTGCAGAATGAGTGAGACTATGCCTTGTGTTGGGGGCACTCGAGTCCCGCAAAACTATGCTTATGTCCTGGAGAGACTGGCACATGAAACTGAGGAGCTCAGACTCTGTCTGGCAGTACTGGGGAGCCATGGAGTGTTGTAGACAGGTAAGGGGCAGGGTCAGGCTTGGCTTTAAGAAGCTACCGCTGGACCAGGGGTAGAGACGGAGGCCAGGAGCTCGGGGAGGCTGAAGAGCGGCCCTGGACAGACAAGGATGGGCTGCACTAGGACAGTGCTCAGGCGGTCAGTGAATAGACGGGGAGGGAGTGTCCAGGACGAGGCTCAGGGCTCTGCAGGAAGCCTGGAGGACAGTGGGGCGAGGAGGGATGTGTTTGAGGAGATGCGGAGGCCAGTGGGTGTGAGGGGCCCTGGGGACTTCCAGGGGAAGGTGTTCAAGAGGTGGCAGGACCCTAGGTCTGAGGCTCAGGGGAGAAGCCAGGACTGGTAAGGAGAGGAGACTGGGGCTGCAGGAGTAGAGGAGGTGGCCCAGGAGGGCTGAGAAGTGTAGGCAGGAGAGAGGTCCCAGCTCTGAGGATCATCAACGTGTGAAGTTTTGGGCGTCCAGAGGGAAGATGGGGCAGACACCGGGGTGGGGGCAGGGAGGAGGTGCAGGTTTGGAGGCAAGTCTCCAGAGAACTGGAACCTTCCAGAAAGGCTGAGTCTCCTACAGCCTGTGGGCAAAGGACTGGAGAGTGGTGTCTTCACTCTGCCCCTCCATCCTCCAGACGTGACCTTGAGCCCCTGGAGCGGGGACAGCAAGTGCCATCAGCGCCGAGTGCTGACCTACACCATTCCCATCAGCAACCCGCTGGGGCCCAAGAGCGCCTCTGTGGTGGAGACACAGGTGTGCCAGGCAGGGTGGCCAGCGGGTGGGGCGGCCGGGGGCCAGGGTGGGGGGCATGGCGCTGACTCCCTGTTCCTCCCCTGGCCCCGCAGACGCTGTTCCGGCACGGCCCGCAGGCAGGCGGGTGTGTGGTGGACTCAGAGGTGCTGACGCAGGGCATCCCTTACCAAGACTACTTCTACACTGCCCACCGCTACTGCATCCTGGGCCTTGCCCGGAACAAGGCCCGCCTCCGGTGAGCAGTGGCCCGGCCCCTCCACCTGACCCCTGGTGGTCCCAGGGCCCCTGCCCCAGTCTCCCCACCCCGAGTCAGCTGCAGAATGCT
>NW_020185321.1:4675155-4693751 GCF_003031525.2 Neophocaena asiaeorientalis asiaeorientalis
TCATTGCCATCGTGGCAGGCGAGCAGAAGTCAGGAACACCCCGAGGTGTTTGGCCTGAGCCACCAGAAGGATGGAGCCGCCATTGACTGGGAGGGGAGGGTGGGGAGGGGCAGGTTTGGGGGAAGATTGGAGCCCAGCTTGGGACTTGCTGAGATGTCTCTCAGAAGCCCGTGTGGAGTTGGACGCGGCAGCAAGATGGAAGGGGTTCGAGGGTGAGGTGTAGGCTAGGATGGCAGTCTGGGTGGGCAGTGCTGGGGCAGCGCCGAAGGCGGGAGACCTGCCAAGGTAGCGGGTGTGGACAGAGAAGGGGCTGCGGGCTGAGTGGGGTGGTGAGTGGGGATCACAGGGAACCCTTGGGGGGTGTCTGTTTTGTCTGTGGGTGACAAGGGGCCCTCTCTGAATCAGGGGAGGGAAGGCTGCCCCCGGGAATGGGACAGCAAGGCTGGAGTCAGACCCTGACCCCCTCACCCCTTTCCCGACCCCAGAGTGTCCTCCGAGATCCGCTATCGGAAGCAGCCCTGGAGCCTTGTGAAGTCTCTCATTGAGAAGAACTCGTGGAGCGGCATCGAAGATTACTTCCACCACCTGGGTAGGGGACAGGGGTCCGGCCAGGGCCACAGACAGGGTCGGGGCATGGCCGGGTGCAGACATACAGGGTCCTCTCTCGTGTCTGCAGAGCGAGAGCTTGCCAAGGCCGAGAAGCTGTCTCTGGAGGAAGGCGGGAAGGATGCACGCGGGCTGCTGTCCGGCCTGCGCAGGCGGAAGCGGCCCCTGAGCTGGAGGGGCCACGGTGACGGGCCGCAGCACCCGGACCCTGACCCCTGCACCCGGGTTGGCATGCACCCCTCAGGTGAGTTCCGTCAGGCCTGGGGTGGGGGGGGCGGGGGAGGAGCTGGGGATCTGGGTGGGGTGAGCCCGTCCATCTGGGTGGGGATGAGTCTGTCTGACTCCGAGTTGCTCCCCCGCAGGCTCCCTCAGCTCCCGCTTCTCAGAACCATCCGTGGACCAGGGCCCCGGGGCAGGCATCCCCAGCGCCCTGTTTCTCATCAGCATTGTGTGAGTAAGGGGGCCGGGCTTGGGGGTCAGACAGGCCTGGATCTGCACCCTGGCTGTGTGAGCTTGGGCAAGTGCTTGGCCTCTCTGGGTCTCTGCTTACGTGAGAGCACGGGCTCCCCACCCCATAGCAAGGATTAAAGGAGGTGACGTTTGAGATGCGCCCAGCAGGGCTCCTCACATGGTGTACTGCTCAGTCTGCCATGGCGAGGTCATCCCTGCAGGGAGAGGGAAGCCTCGGGGCTCTGGCAGGGGTCAGAGGGGCCAGACCGCGCCCCCAGGGCTGGAGGAGCAGGCCCCCGAGAGAGCCGGAATTGGGTGAACCAGGAGAGGTGTGCAAAAGGAGCAATGGCACTTACACTTCATTCAGGTTTTATGTGCCCCGCCCTGAGCTGTGTGATGCGAGGGACACAGTAGCGACCAGCAGCCCTGGGGGGAGACAGACCTGGCACCAGACCAGAGGGATGGGGTGGTGATGGAGGAAACATGGGCGGAGGGGACAGGGAAGCCTTCGGAGGCCAGTGAAGGCTTCCTCCAGGCTGGACAGGTAGGCCGTCAGGGAAGGCTTCCCAGGAAAGCAGAGGACTCTGAGCTGAGACCCCACGGGGATTAGGCGGGGAGACCGACATGCACAGAGGCCAGGGCTAGGGGCACGGTGCTCTGAGGAAATGGAGATGAGATCCATGCTCCCCGCAGACCCTGGGTAGTGAGGGATCGGCCACACGTTCAGCCTCTCTGGGCCTCAGTTTGCCAATAACAGCAGTCCAGTGAGGTGCTGTGCGGTGCGCCCAGCTCAGGGCTGCCGGGGTTGGGGGGTGGCCGGGACCGGCTGGGCAGCTCTCATCTCTTTGTCTCCCCCTCTGTGCCTCCTCAGGATCTGTGTGAGGTAGGGTCCTGCGTCCTGCCCTCCCCTCATCTGTGTCTCACCCTCAGCTTCAGCCCCTTGTCTTCACTCCGTGCCCCCAGCTCCCCCAGCGAGGTGGCCTGGAGTAGCAGTTGAGGGCTCGGGCATCACACAGGCCTGGGTTTGAACCCTGACTTTGCCGAGTATGGACTGTGTGACCCTAGGCATGTCATTCACCCTGTCTGAGTCTTAGTTTCCTCCTCTGAAAAGAGAGCTAATCGTGGCACCCCTTCAAGGTGTGGTCACGTGGGTGACCCCCCACTTGTGGGAACGTTGGTATCCTGACCTCTGACCTCTGACCCCTCCCCCCAGCCTCATCGTCCTCATTGCCCTCAACGTCCTCCTCTTTTACCGCCTCTGGTCCCTGGAGAGGACAGCCCACACTTTCGAGTCCTGGCACAGTCTGGCCTTGGCCAAGGGGTGAGTGGGTAGCCCCAGGGAGCTGGGAGCTTGGGGAGGTCGGGGGAGGCCCAGATCCCACTCAGGCCCTGTATCCTCCACAGCAAGTTCCCCCAGACGGCCACGGAGTGGGCGGAGATCCTGGCCCTGCAGAAGCAGTTCCACAGCGTCGAGGTGCACAAGTGGAGGCAGATCCTGCGGGCTTCTGTGGAGCTCCTGGACGAGGTGCGGCTCTGGGCTGCGGGATCCTGCATGCAAACCCCAAGATGCGGCATGGGCACCCGGGCCTCACTTCCCTTCTTTGTTAAATGAGAAAAGCCGTTCATAGTCCCTGCCTCCCAGGGTTGCTGGAAAAATCAGTGGGATGGGAAAAAAGTCCAGGGATGTCTGACTTCAGGCACGGCTCGATCCAGCCACTCAGTAGTAAGAATCAGTCTCTCTCACCTGGTCTTGACTCTGCCCACCCCCAGGGTTGCCTTTGTTTGGGGCATCCTAGGATGACCAGTATGGTACCTACAGTTCCAGGGTAACATCCAAAGGTCACATTCCCATCCCTGAACCAGTCATAGTGGCCAGGGATAAGGCTTGGTCACTGAACCCCTCCCCGCCTATGAGGTGACTAAGGGGTCACGTGAGGGTGGGAAAGAGGTTCTCCAGAGGTTATTGGGATCTCATCTCCAGAAGGGGTTGCCCCAGACAACCACTGCAATTCGCTGGCGGCATCGACTCAGACGGCCAGGTTCAAATTCTGACCTGTGACCTCGTGCAGGTGACTTCACCACTGGGGCCTTGGCTTCCTCCTCTGTAAACGGGATGATAATCGATGTTACCTCAAGGGCTGCTGTGAGGATTAAAGGAGTTAGCATCTGAGTAGTGCCCAGCTCATGCAAACACCTCACCTGCATTCACTGTTGTTAGTGAGATCCCGCAAAGCAGGTGCTCAGTAAATGTGGTGGGGGGAGGCGTCAGCACAGACGCCGGGCGCTGGGGAGCATCTGGCATCGGCTGGGTGCCGGAGGGCATCAGAGCCCACGTTGCTGGGTGATGGTGAAAATCGTTCCTGGTCACTATGGGCTGGAATGCTGAGGCTCACCTTTAGGGGCCTCGCTGCACCCTGAAATCACGCTCAGAGGGAGATGCTCACGCAGGAAAGGGCTGTGCAGGACAGGGGAGAGGGATCATTGAGGCTGGGGTCCCGTCGCTCAGAGAGAGAGAGGTCAGGGCCTTCCCATTCTCAGTTCAATTCTGATGATTTTCCTCTCAAACTGCCAAGGGCATGGGATTGACTGCACAAATTACTACTAACAGCAGACACCAATTGAGCCGTGCTGTTCTAAGAGCTAAGATGACCAACTGATTTTGTTTCTCATGGCCAGCCTCCAAGGGGGGGTGCTCTTGTTACCCCCCATCTAATAGACAGGAACGTCGAGGTAGAGGCATTCCCAGGGTCGCACGGCAGGCAGTAAGAATAGCTAACGTGTACCCAGCACCTCCTGTGTGCCAGGTCCTAGGCGTCCACCCGTCAGATCCCTGAATTAATCCTGTGAAGCACGTATGTTACTGACCCACGTTTCAGCTGAGGGACCTGGGACAGTTAAGGGACTTGCCCAAGGTTACCCAGTAAGTGGCAGAGCCAGGACTTGAACCCAGGCCACCTGGGCCCCTTCCACCTGCTGCCTATGAGAAGTGAAACTGGGTGCAGAATGGCTGGGGTGCAGAGGCACAGGCTGACCTTGGCCTCTCTGGACCTTCCCCGGTTCCTCAGCTGCGGCATGTTGGGGGATGCGTCACCCCTCCCAGCACTCATCCCCCACCCTGCCCACCTCTTCCCCCAGATGAAGTTCTCGCTGGAGAAGCTGCATCAAGGCATCACCATCTCAGACCCTCCCTTCGACTCCCAGCCACGGTCCGACGACAGCTTCTCCTGAGGATATCTGGCCACTCGGCCGTCTCCCCAAATGGACAGATGGACACAGAGGCTCGGTGGCCACTGCTGGCTCGGTGTGAGCGCCGGGAACCTCCCGCCCACCCCTCCCAGTGGCCCGGCCAGGGGCCACGCAGACATGGGGACCACAGAACCGAGATGCACTTTAGACCAGCGTGTGAGCCCAGCTGCCATCGCCTGCCCCGCCAGGGCACTGGCCCGGCCTTCGGCAGGCCCCCCACTAACTTATTGTGCTCGGCTGGGGTTATGGGGGGCACCTCCCGGGGTGCACGATTCCCTCAGCTCTGGGTTTAATGTATTATATTTATTTGGGGCTGACAGAGCCCCAATAAAGGGTTGGAAATGGCTGTGGTTGTGCCTGCGGGGCCCTGGGAGTGGGTGGGAGCCTCCTGTCACACTCAGATCCCGCTGTGGTAGGAGGGGCGTACCATCCCTTTTCTGGGGCCACAGTCACTGACGCGACCTGGAATCCCTGAGCATCTTTCACAAGCTTTGCACCATCAGGGTCCAGTGTGGGGTCTGTGAGGACAGACTGGTGGCTGGTGGCTTGGTTCAGTCCTACCTCTGATACTTAGTGGGCATGTCACCTGGAGCAGGTCAACCTCTCTGAGCTTCGGCTTCTTCTTCTGTACAATGAGCATAAGAATAGTCCCTGTTGGGGACTTCCCTGGCGGCCCAGTGGTTAGGACTCTGCGCTTCCACTGCAGGGGGTGTGGGTTTGATCCCCGGTCAGGGAACTGAGATCCTGCATGCCGTGCTGCAAAAAAAAAAAGAATAGCACCCGTCTCCCAGGGTTGTCAGAAGTGAGTCGTTCTCCCGGAGGGCTCTTTAAAAAGCAGAAGGCCGGACCCCACCCTCAGTTTCCGACTCAGCAAGTCCGGGGTGAGTCTGCTGAGCTCCTGCACTTCCAACAAGTTCCCAGGTGACGCTGATGCTCCAGGGACCCCACTTTGAGAACCGCTTTATAAGGTTTCAAGGAGTTAATAAAGGTGGCTGCTTATAACAGGATCTGCACAGAGTAAGTATTCAATAAACGTTACTATTATGGCAGAAAAATTGAGGGGAGAAAAAAGTGAGTCATGGAGTGGGGACCAAGTGTGTACCAGGCTCTGTGCCACGGTCTGATGTTCATTTAATTCTCACAGTTACTCCATGAGACGGAGACAAACAAACGGTTACACGCCTGGGGCCACTCAGCAGGGAGGCAAGGCCTAGCCCCTGGTGTCTCCACATTTAGATACAAGGGCCCCCCTTCAGGACCCCACACCAGCCTGTCCAGGTTGTGGCCATCTGGACCCCATCTTACCGATGTGGAAATGGGCCTAGAGGCAAGGTCTCGGTCCAGGTAGAACCTAGGTTTGTCTCACTCAAACCCTGTTCTGGTTCCAGAGTGAGTGAGGAGGGGTGTAAAGAGAGACCTTTGACAAGTCACAGTCAGGCTGTAAGAATCTTAATTGATGGCTTGGGGCAGAGGACTGGAGGAGGGGCTGCATGGGGCAGGATGGACCACAGGTGACAAAGGGCAGAGCCAGTCTCCTCTAACCTCTAGCTATGTGATCATGGCAAGTTACCCATCCTGAGCCTCAGTTTCCCACACCTGTAAAATGGGCATCATGGTAACACCCATCTTGTAGGAAGAATTAAATGAGTTAATATTAGTAAAGTGCTTAGAACAGCCCCAAGCCCGTAGTAGGTGCTCAGCCAACATCAGTTTGTAGGGCTGTCACTAGGTGCCCGTGCCTGGTGCCTACGACCTGTCCTCACTGTGCTTCTGCCTGCCACCCCCCGATCAGAGGGGAGGGATCAGAACAGCAAGAGAGTTATTTTTTGCAGGGGAATTTCACAGCCTAGGAGGTGCTGGCACAAAGGCCCAGATCACAAAGGTATCTGGTGTCCCTGGCTTGGTGTCCCTCTGCCCCAGGCCAGCCCCACCCTTGGTTCCTCTCACCTGGCAAGGCTGCAGGGGGGAGATTCTGGAACTTCACCCCACCCAGAACTGGAGGTTAGGACCTGAGGAGCAACCCTCAGCCAAAAGTCTCCCACCCTGGTCTTGACGGAGCCTCCCCCCTCATCCTCTCCATTTAGCAGACAAGCCCCCTGCCATCGCCTGGCAGGATTCCAGATCCACCTGAAACCAGCTGCATGACCCTAGGCAAGGGAGTGGCCCTCTCTCAGCCTCAGTTTCCCTGTCTGTAAAATGCAGATTAATAATAGAAGTGCAGTAAATGTTTGAGGAGGTAGAAGTGAATCTAGCGTACCAGAAGGGCTCTGTGCTTGGCGGTTATTTATTCATTTGACGAATATTTATTGAGTACTTACAGTGTGACAGGCACAGTGGAAGGTGCTGGAGACGCAGTGGTGCACAGGACAGTGTCCTCACCCTGCGGGAGCTTGTTTTCCAGGGTTGGAGGGACAAGCAGTGAATGGAGAAAAACTATATAAAGAAGAGTATAATGTCAGGTAGTGACAACTGCTGTAGAAAAGAAACAAAACAAAACTAGTAAATGAGGTCAAGTAAGGGACTGCGGAGGTAGTTTGTCCTGAGTGGACAGAGGGCCTGATGAAGGTGACATTAGAGCCGAGAGCTGCCGGAGGAGAGGAAGTGAGCCCCTTGGTCACCTAAGGGAAGAGTGGCCCAAGCAGAGGTGAGCAAGGGTGAAGGCTCTGAGGTGGGAATGAGCTTGGTGTATTGGGGACAGCAGGGACCTGGACAGCAGCGGGGAGTGGCCTGGAGAGGGGAGTAGAAGATGACGTCAGAGACAAAAGAGGGTAGCGGGGTCTTGAAGGGCCTTCCTCTTGAAACATGGCACCTCAAATCCCCAGAGCCGACTTTCTGGTTTGGATCCAGGGTGCCCATCCTGCTTGAGAGGGGTCTGGAGTATTATGGGTAGCCCTAGCCTGACACCCCCACCCCATGCCCACTTGGGTTCCCACACAGTGACCTCCAGGCCGGAGTGCCAGGGGTCTGAGGGGAAGGTCACTTGGAGGTCCCAGCCAAGTTCCCCTCGAGATCCCATGGGGATGACCTCCATAATTTGAAGTCCGAAGCTCTGCCCTCAAACCGCTCTCCAAACCCTCTTCTAACTCTGAGGGTGACCTCTCCCAGACTCCAACACTGGGGCTCCCCGGAGTCTGGAGGGGTCGGACAACCAGACCACGCGCCCCACGCCCGAAGCCGCGGTCCCTGCGCCACCGGGAGAGGCCGGTGCAGCGGGCGACTCCCGGGCCGCTGCGGCAAAGGCTGGGCAGCCGCGCCCTCCCCCAGCGGTGATTCATCCCGCCCCCTCCCTAAAAAAAAACCTCGCCGGTCCCAGAGCCGCAGCTGCTGCGCCCGCGCGCTCTCGGGGACATTCTGACCGCCGCCGGGTCCCGCCGCCTCTCGCCCCGCTGTTAATACCGGCGGCCCGGGAGGGCGGCGCAGCGTGCGCAGCGCAGCCATGGGGACACTGCTGGCCTTCGTGGTCGGCGCGGCACTGGGTGAGTGCGCTGGGGGCGCGCGCGGCGGGGGGCACAGCTGGAGCACTGGCCGGGCGGCGGGATTCGCGCGTTGGACTCCCGGCCGCTGGCGGGGGCCACCCTCACCCCATCCCCCGGCCCGGCTAAGTCCTTTTCAGAAGTTGTGCGCGCGGGCAGCGGGGTTCCGGAGGGCGCGGAGGTGCGGGTGGGCGCGAGCTGGCGGGGGCCGGGCTGGCACAGGTTGGTGGCTGCGGGCGCCCAGCCGGGGGCGAGGAAACGCGGAGTCAGCTGCTCCCGGAGCCCCGCAGGCTGCAATGTGACACCCACATCCGCGGGAGGTGGGGGTTGGGACGGGGGTGGAGGCGGCGCCCGGAGATTGGGACGGAGAGGAGAGACTGGGAGAGATGGAGACGGAAGGAAGGGGCGAGAGACACAGAAGAACTCCTGAGCGCTCCGCTGGGAGACTGGAGAGATGGAAGTAAGGGGGGAGCCAAGAGAGAGGGGTGCAGAGGGTGCCTGAGAGAGACTGAGGAGAGAGAGTTAAGAATCTGAGAGGTCGAGAGAGGAAAAACTTGAGCGAGGCAGAAGGAGATGGAGACACAGGTAGACACAGGAAGAGATGGAGTTTAAAAAGGACAGGGAGAGGTGGAGTGAGAGAGCGAGAGGCCAGGAGAGCGTGTCTGAGCCTGGGAAAAGGACACAAAGTGGTGGGACCTTTAGAGAGACCCCTAAGAGAGAGAAAGAGGGGGAGACAAAGACAGAGGAGTTCAGGGAGATGGAAAGAGACAGCAGAGCAGGAGGGCAGAAAACCCCAAGATTAACAGCAGAAAGAATCAGGGACAAAGGAAAAGCCTCAGAGCTGGAGAGACAGAGCATTAGCTAGTGAGCAGGAAGGAGGTGGCAGGTAAGAATGTGGAGGGACTCAAACGGACTGGAATCCGGTGAGGGTGCAAAGGCCCTGGCACAGGAAAGCGCTCTGAGAGTTTTGAGAAGCTAATAGGAGGTGGGATTGGCTTCAGGAAGTGAGGAGCCTGGGAGCAGAGGGGGCTGAGGCAGAAGCTTGGGGTGGGGGTGGACGACAGGAACTTATGGGACTGGGGAGCAGGGCTGGAGTGTGGGTTTACCCTGGTTCCCGTGCCCACCTCCTTCTCAGGCCTTGCCTTCTCCCAACCCATTTCTCTGGGGCTGGCTGGTCTTACAGAGCAATAATGGTAGAACTGACACCGCCACCTTGAACTTCTAGCACAGCTGGAAATCTGTTCCCACCGCCTACACGCTGCAGTATTTTGGGCAAGTGGCCTTCTGAAGAGGGGGTACTTGGGTAGCAAAGACTCTGAGCTACTGACCACAGTAACAGCCCTGTTAATTGGGGGTGTCCTGTGTGCCAGACCCCTTGCGACCTTACCTACCCTAAAGAACCTGCCCAGCAACCTCCAGAAGCAAAGACGATCGATTCCCTCACCATTCACAGAGGGAAACTGAAGCTCAGAGAGGATGAGGGACTTGCCAAGGGCACGTAGCAGGTGGCAGGGCCAGGCTCAGCACCTGCTTCTGGCCATTCCTGATCATTATTGAGGGGAAACAGATGGTTTCCGAGGGGCCCGAGAGCTAACAGCCAGCGAGCCTGGCATTGCCAAGGGTGATGGGTGCCCTGGCTCGACCTGAGCCTGCTGTCCCCGCAGTGTCCTCAGCCTGGGGAGGCTGTGTGGAGGTGGACTCAGAGACCGAGGCCGTGTATGGGATGACCTTCAAAATTCTGTGCATCTCCTGCAAGCGCCGCAGCGAGACCACTGCCGAGACCTTCACGGAGTGGACCTTCCGCCAGAAGGGCACAGAGGAGTTTGTCAAGGTGTGTGGGAGCCTGGCAGGGTGGTGGAGGGTGGGCGTCTGTGTGGGAGTTGGCAGGGGCAGGGTTCCGGTAGGGGTTGGTTGGTTGTTTGCAATAATGTGCTATTACTGATGACCTGGATCCAAATTCCAGCTCCACCGTGACCGGCTGGTGACCTTGGGCAAGTCATTGAGCCTCTCTGAACCTCCGTTTCTGCCTCTGTAAAGATGGGGGGCAGGTGGTCTCTAGCTCTGAGGTTTGCATGAGGATTGATTGAGTTCCTGCACCTGGCACCGAATCAGTGTCATTGCCATTATTTAGGACGAGCAAAAATGTCTCAGATGGTCGTCATAGAAGGAAACAGAACTTTTTTGACCTCCTTTTCACTCCGTGTAGTTTGAATTACATATGAGGGGGCGCCATAAACTTTGAGGGCCTGCTGGAGAATTGGGGTCTACAGCAGCCGGCGTCAGGCTGCCTCTCTCCCCGCCTGGGGAGCGTGTCTGGGGGGGCCGGGGAAGAATGGTAGAGAATGAAGGCCAGGAATGCCGTGTGGGGGCTTGGGCGGATAACTGAGGAACGCATGTGTCAGCATGCGTGTGTGTCAGGGCTCGGGACAGAATAGAGGTCTTGGTGGGGGACGTGGCCCAGCGGTGACCCCGCCCCCACTGCCCCCAGATCCTGCGCTATGAGAACGAGGTGCTGCAGCTGGAGGAGGATGAGCGCTTTGAGGGCCGTGTGGTGTGGAATGGCAGCCGGGGTACCAAGGACCTGCAGGACCTGTCCATCTTCATCACCAACGTCACCTACAACCACTCGGGCGACTACGAGTGCCACGTGTACCGTCTGCTCTTCTTCGACAACTACGAGCACAACACCAGCGTCGTCAAGAAGATCCACCTTGAGGTGGTGAACAAAGGTGAGTCAGGCCCATGGGCAGCCAGATGGAGGGACAGATGGCGAGTAGGGGACGGGTTGGCTCCACGCCTGGGCAGCGGGGGCGGGGAGTAACACGTCCTTCCTGGAGTCCAGCTCTGGCCTCGATTTCCCTTCAGCCACGGGGAGGTCACAGCGGGCCTGTCCCGTGGAAGTGCTGGGCGCATAACTCAGCTCTGCCACCTGCGCTGTGTGACCTCCAGGCGGGTGCCTCCCTGTCTCTGAGCCGAAGGATCGTCCTGTAGCGAACAGGATGATAACAGTATCTGCCTCTCCTGGTGTTGTTGGAGCCATTCTTACGTCCCAGGGAGCTGGTGAGGACTGAGCGAGTTGCTGGGTGTCGGTTGCTGGCGTGTCTGTCACAGCAGGGCCTCAGCGCACGGGGGCAATGGTGGTGGTGAGTCTGATGTCAAGTAGCCTCAGTCCTGCCTCCCTCTGTCACGTGGCGCAGGAGATAGGAGAGCGTCTCCTAGAGCAGTGCTCGTCGTCTTTGACTGTGTGCACGAACCACTTGGCAGTCTTGCTGATGTGCCAATCCTGACTTAGCAGATCTGGTTGGGCCCAGGATTTCATCTCCAGTAAGCTCTCAGGCGAGGCCAAGGCTGCAGGTCTGGGCCCACACCGAGCAGCAGAGATAAAAGGTGTTGTTGAACCATTTCATCATTTTGGCTTCAGCTGCCTTGAACCCCTTTCCTGAACTATCTTCTGATTGGGTGTAAATTGGAATTTTCCAGGGCCCTATGGCCCATTGGCTTAGAGAGTCAGGGAGGTATCCCAGACTTTGGGCCACCAAAGAGCAGGGCACGTGAGTCCCGAGGGGCCTGCAGTGCACACACATTATCACGGGCAATGTGCATTGGCCCACCCTTCCCTGAGAGGGGTGCTGGCTTTAGCGCCTTACATGGAGTCCATCATTGAATCCTCCCACCCACCCTGTGGGGTAGAGGCTCTTCCTATCCCCATTTTACAGATGGGGAAATAGAGGCTCAGGGAGACAAGATTACATGGCCAAGGTCACAGAGCTGGGACCTGGATTTGAACCCAGCCAAGCCCGCGTGACTGTTGTTTCTGTTCTTGGCATGATTCACTATACTCTGTCAGCCAGAGCCTGTGGGTTTCTTTTGTTAGTTAGCATTTTTTTTTTTTTTTTGCGGCACGCGGGCCTCTCACTGTTGTGGCCTCTCCCATTGCGGAGCACAGGCTCCGGACGCGCAGGATCAGTGGCCATGGCTCATGGGCCCAGCCGCTCCGCGGCACGCGGGATCCTCCCAGACCGGGTCACGAACCCGCGTCCCCTGCATCGGCAGGCGGACCCTCAACCACTGCGCCACCAGGGAAGCCCTGATAATTAGCGTTTTTAAGTGTATTGTCAAAGTGATCCAGCAGAATTCAATTCAGGAGACACGTCTGAGCAACTCTTTGGCATAGGTCAGTATGCTGGTGGGCAGTCACCCGTGGATGTAGATGATGGAGCCCTGCCCTCATGAGTTGGGGAGACAGCTGTAACAAAGACACCCCAAATACTGTGGCTTAACAAAATCTCTGTCAGTCCTGTCTCTCAAATCTGTGTTGAGGTGAAGGGTCAGGCGGCGGGGAGGCTCCACGATGCCCTTCAGGCATCCAGGTTCTTTCCACCCTGTGGCTCAGCCCTTGCTCACAATGCCGTCCTCACCTGCATGGTGGAGGCTGGGCTCACGCACACCCGTGACCTAGTAGAGTCTCAGTTTTTTAACGTTATCTACCACATTACACTGCCTCCCAGAGCCTGTGTTCTTTTGAAAAATATTTATTTATTTATTTGGCTGCGCTGGGTCTTAGTTGTGGCACGTGGGATCTTCATTGCTGCGTGCAGGATCTTTGTTGCGGCATGTGGGTTCTTTTTTTTTTTTAGTTGTGGCATGCGGGTTCTTTGTTCTGGCATGAGGGATCTAGTTCCCTGACCCGGGATGGAACCCGGGGCCCCTGCATTGGGAGCACAGAGTCTTAACTACTGGACCACCAGGGAAGTCCCCCAGAGCCTGTGTTCTTATATTTAAGTAACGTAGAACTCCTTCTGTTATCTTCCCAGAGCCTGTATTTTCTGCATCCTCCACCATACCCCAGTATTTTTTATCCACCACATTACGGTACTGCTTTTTTAACATTACTCACTGTAGTGTAGTATTTTATATTCTACTATATGCTATACTGTTTCACACTAGCAGACGTATAACTTTTTATCATAATCCATCATACCAGAGTATTTTTATCAACCATATTATCACATTTTTATCGTTAGCCACCATGCTATAGTATTCTAAAATATTATCAATCATATTGTAGTATTGAAAATTTTTACTTGGTATATATCATCACCAATCATACTGTAGTATTTTTTTAAAGAAAATTTTATTTTATATATCACTAGCCATGAATTTGTCATTAGTTATTACGGCCGCCAAAAAATATGGAACACTTCATGAATTTGCGTGTCATCCTTGCACAGGGGCCATGCTAATCTTCTCTGTGTCATTCCAGTTTTAGTATATGTGCTGCCAAAGTGACAACATACTGTAGCATTGATATATTTTTTTAAGTTTATTTTATTTTATAAATTTATTTATTTTTGGCTGCGTTGGGTCTTCAGTGCCATGCACGGGCTTCCTCTAGTTGTGGCGGGCAGGGGCTACTCCTTGTTGTGGTGTGCGGGCTTCTCATGGCGGTGGCTTATCTTGCTGCAGAGCACGGGCTCTAGGCGCGCAGGTCTCACTAGTTGTGGCACGTGGGCTCAGTAGTTGTGGCTGGCAGGCTCTAGAGTGCAGGCTCGGTAGTTGTGGTGCATGGGCTTAGCTGCTTTGCAGCATGCGGGATCTTCTTGGACCAGGGCTTGAACCCGTGTCCCCTGCATTGCAGGTGGACTCTCAACCACTGCAGCACCAAGAAAGTCCCAGCATTGCTTTTTTTTTTTTTTTGGCGATACGCGGGCCTCTCACTGTTATGGCCTCTCCCGTTGCGGAGCACAGGCTCCGGACGCACAGGCTCAGCGGCCATGGCTCATGGGCCCAGCTGCTCCACGGCGTGGTGGATCTTCCCGGACCGGGGCACGAGCCCGTGTCCCCTGCATTGCAGGTGGACTCTCAACCACTGCACCACCAAGAAAGTCCCAGCATTGCTACTTTTAACATTACATATCACTCTACGGTATTTTTTTCATTCCCCGTGATATTATTGTATTGTTAGCATCACTGGCCATGCTATATTCTTTTTTTATTGTAATCCACTGTCTTACTGCAGTTTCAACATTACCCATCAGTCTGTATTGCCTCCTGGTAATGACCCCTCAGCAATGAACTGAGTCATTTCCAAATGAGGGGCAGTGGGCGCTGGTGGTGAGACCTTCACTGACCTGGCAGGAGTGCAGAAGATGGTAGGAAGCACTTGGGGGCCCCCCACCAGGGATGGGGCTGGCAGCTGGGGACAAACCGGCTAATTCTATTTGGACACACCCAGTATGAAGGGAGCATGTGTTGAGGTGCAGCAGTCGCTGAGGCTGGCGAGACATCCGGCCTGCAAAGGTGCAGGCTGGGCTTCAGATCTGGTGGCTGCCTGTGTGGGAAGGCAGGTGAAGCTCTCAGAAGATTTGGGGTTTCTGAAGAAATCAGAGGTCTCCCTAGAGAAGGTGCCTCTGCCCCTCAGTGTGACCCCTCTGCCTCGGTTCCTCATCTGTAAAGTGGAGGAGTCCCACCTCCTGAGATGTCTGTGTGGGTCCATGGAGACTGCACTGGACATATCCCAGCCATTTCCAAGTTTCTCTTTGGCTGGGGAAGCTTTCCAGAGCAGATAAGAGCTTGGACCCTACAGTCAGTTACACTTAGGGTTGAATCCTAACTCTGAGTGCAGTCCTGGCTGTGCATCCTTGCCCAGCACTTTGCCCTCTCTGGGCCTCAGTGAGCTTGTCCTGCAAATGGGCTACAGAGCCATACCTGTCACTGTCCTAACCCGATTGGGAGAGCAGGAGATACCAGATTGCTTAAATCTGTCTGGGCATTGAGTTCCAGGAGCAGGGGCAAGAATTCCAATGATTGAGCTTTATCCAGCATATATTCAACTCAGTGTGCTTCCGGAGGTCAGCTGACGTGGGAAGCCTGGACTGTCTCTATCCTTGGGGTTGTTTCAAAGAGTCAGAGAGATGCTCAGGTAAAGAATTTAGCACAGAGCCTGGCTGAGAGCATGCATTCACCGCATGGGACACACTCATGGTATCTTTGGAGTGAAAGAACGAACAAACAGTTGAGGTGTGGAACCCTGTCCCCAGCTCCTCCTGCAGGGAAGCAGGGGAGAAGCATCCAGCCCTGCACCCCCCCTTCCCTGTGGTCCAGAAAACATTGGTGCCATCTGCACCGGGTGTAGCAGCAGAAAGACAACACTCCCAGGGGAGGGAGACCACATGGGAACAGCGGGGAAAATGAGATCCTGACCATCCAGAAGGAGGGGACCAGGGATGAGGAGTGGACACCTGCGAAATCCGGCCGAGGACGCCACAGTGGCCTTCCGCTCCAGTCCCCTGGCTGAACGCGCTCCCTTTACAGTTTAGATTTAGGCTCAATGAAAGGAAGCTGGTGTTGCCAAGAGCCAGGGCTGCGGAAAGGATAGAGGGTTTCCAGAAAACGTCAGCGAATAGCCAACACTTACGCGATGCTGACTGTGGGCACATCCGTGCATGTTACAGATGTTAACTCGTTTTCTCTTCCCAGCAACCCTGTGAGAAGGCATGAGTATTATCATCCTTATTTTACAGAAGGAGAATAGAGGCCCAGAGAGGTGGAGTCATTTGCCTGAGGTCACACAGCTAGTAAGAGGCAGAGATAAGATTTGAACCCTGACAGTCTGGTCTCAGAGCCCCTGCTCTTAACTACTGTGCTGTACTGCCCCAATAATAACAGTAATAATATTAATAATAGTAAACATGTATCAAGTGCTATGTATATGTCAAGTACTATTCTAAGGATTTTTAGAGCTTGTTTAATTCTCACAACACTCCCATGAAAGAGATATTGTGATTATCAACTTTTTAAAATCATTTTTTGTTGTTGTTATTTTTATTTGGGGATTTTATTTTATTTATTTATTTTTGGCCGCATGGGGTCTTCGTTGCTGCGCTCAGGCTCTCTCTAGTTGCGGCAAGTGGGGGCTACTCTTCGTTGCGGTGCATGGGCTTCTCATTGCAGTGGCTTCTCTCATTGTGGAGCACAGGCTCTAGGCGCGCGGGCTTCAGTAGTTGTGGCTCTCGGGCTCTAGATTGCAGACTCAGTAGTTGTGGCACGTGGGCTTAGTTGCTCCACGTCATGTGGGATCTTCCTGCACCAGGGATCGAACCCGTGTCCCCTGTATTGGTAGGTGGATTCTTAACGACTGCTCCACCAGGGAAGCCCTCCGCTTTTTATGGATGGGGAAACTGAGACTCAGAGAGGTTGAGTCACTTGCCCAAGGTCACACAGCTGGCAAGTGGTAGAGCCAGGATTTGAACCTGAGTGTTCTCCTTGTAGAGCTACAGCTCTCGGGCACCTACAACCACCTGAATGACACAGAGGACCCTCGAGTTATACAGGGAGGCAGATTGAGGGTGATCCTGAAGCCCGTCCAAGGCTGGTTATTGAGAATCACAGTGACAATGATGGCTCTAGGGAAGCAGCCTGGCCTCATTTGCAGACCAGGACCAAGGAGGTCAAGCCACTTGCCCAAGCTTGCACAGCAGGCTCAAGGCACACTCAGGCTGCCACCTGACCCTGCCTGGCCCCTGCAGCCAACAGAGACATGGCGTCCATCGTGTCTGAGATCATGATGTACTTGCTCATCGTGGTGTTGACCATATGGTTCGTGGCAGAGATGGTTTACTGCTACAAGAAGATTGCCGCTGCCACGGAGGCTGCTGCACAGGAGAACGCGTGAGTGGGGTCGCTGAGGAGGGGGAGAGGCGGCCCAGGACAGCCAGCGCTTCCCAGAGGGGAGCATGAGCTGAGTGGGGAGGTGGGCAGGGGAGCAGCCCAGGGCGCCATCTGCCGGTCCTCCCCAGAGGGGACCATTTGGAGTCAGAGATGGGATGAGGTCCCAGCCCCTCCCCCCTCAGACTCTCAGCCCCCACTTCTGTCAGGACCCAGGGTTTGGGGCCAGCATCCTCTGCCCCAAAGATACAGGACTCCAGGCCCTAGCCCTTGAACCTCCCAGTCCCTGCTCCTTCAGACTCAGACTCCAGGCCCTCAACCCCTTTCCCAGCTAGAACCCAGGAGTCTAACCCCCCAGATACCTCCTCCCTCACATTCAGGACTCCAAGCCCCAGCCTGGGCTTCTTTAGGATCCCTGGGATCCAGGCAGCCAGCCCCCTCTTCTCTATGACTGGAGCCCTGTGCACCTGGGACAGAGACCTCAGCCCTCCTTGGCCTCCGGGGGGTGGGCCAGACTGACGGTGGGGTTGCTGTACCTCTGACCTTTGCCCCCACAGCTCGGAATACCTGGCCATCACCTCAGAAAGCAAAGAGAACTGTACGGGCGTCCAGGTGGCCGAATAGCCCCGGTAAGGTGGGCTGGGCAGGCAGGGGCTGGAGGGCCTGGGAGGTGTCAGCCATTAGGTGCCTGATGCCTTGTGTCTCCCTCACCTTTAGGCCCTGGGCTCCGCCTCAAGGAAGAGCCAGCCCTAACGGGGAACATCCGGGCACAGCCTACCCCCAATGGGGGTTGGCCATTCCTGGGCCTCCACAAGCCTCAAAGTTCTGCCAACGGAGCCTCCAGGGTGGGAGAGGGCAGGGGGCTTGGCTCACACCCCGAATCCAGCCTCTTCCTCCTGCCCCATCACCCTCCCGCGCCGTGCATGATGGGTAAAGCAATACTGCCGCTGCCCCCATGCCTGCTTCTGCTGCCTGTTTGGGAGGGGGCGGTGAGGTGGGGGCAGCGGCTCCGCACCCCTCTTTCTTGCTGATTTGCACACATTGGCCGCTTTGGACACGCACTCCTGGGGCCCAGCCCCTCTCTGCCCCCTCCCCACCCGGTGAGGGTTATGATGGGCTGGAACAGCTTGGGACGGGGGGTTCTGGGACCCACTCCGACCCCCAGCGACATTTCCCCTCCTGCTTCCTCTGGCTGGACCTGGGGTCTCCTCTCCCTGTGATGCACTCTCGCCCCAGCCCAACCCGCCGTCTCTCACCAGCCTTGGATTGTGGCCACATCGAAAGGGGCCCATTCAGCCTCGTCTCTCTTTACACAAGTAGTTTTGTTCATGAAATAAAGATTCTTGGACTTGCTTCATAGTCTCTCTCGTGAGCCCAGTCACCTTCTACACCCCCTCCAGATCCAGGAGCCTCAGTTTTCCTGGGGACCGGCCCTCCAGGGCAGGCAGCAGGGCCTCTCCACACACATTCGGGGATACGATGGTGGCAGTGTCTCAGGCTCAGCGCCTGCCTGAAGGCTCAGCGGGTGCGGCCACTTGGTACTTGATGAATGTGTTGGGGTCTGGGGAGTCATTAGCTCAGCGGGGACCAAGAGTTTCGAGGGAGCCAGCAGGAGCCAGGGAAGCAGACTGGTAGCCGGTGTCAGCGCGGGTGATGAGGGAAGGAGAGAGAGGGCCATGAATGGAGAGAGAGGAGGAGAGGCTAGGGGCTGGGCAGTGCCAAGGCTGCCCCAGTGTGGCCCCTTGTGGGAGGCTGTGGCTGTGAGTACAGGGGGTGCGAGGGGTGAGCGGGTGGGTCCGATTGTACAGGGACGGCCCATCTGGCGTGAGCAGCTGTGGTCTGACTGTGTTTGAGGGCATGGCTGTCCACAGGCAGGTGTCTGCTGGTGATCCTTGTGTGTCTGGGTGTTTATCTGGCCCTGGGGTGTGACGTGGATGACTCTTGGCTGCTGGCCAAGAGTGTCTGATGCGGAACAGTGTGTATCTGCCTCTGGACACTTCCGGCCACTTGGCCTGGGCCTCAGCACTCAGTGCTGCTTTTTCCGGGCCAGGTCCCCACCCCCCGCCCCCGTCTAGGACTTCCCAGCTCCAGAGGTCATTGCTGCTGGCGGCAGAGAGGCTGCCAAAGCAAACCAGCCCCCGTGACTTGTAGGAA
>NW_020185321.1:4693769-4702454 GCF_003031525.2 Neophocaena asiaeorientalis asiaeorientalis
CTCCCCGCCCCTTCCCCCGCCTCTTGCCCAGCCCCCTCCTCCTCAGGTGAGGCAGCCAGGCCTAGCAGGCCCCGCGCCACCGCCGCTGCCTCTGGGGCCGCCGCTGCTGAGGGGCCACCATGCTCCTGCCCAGGCCTGGAGACTGACCCTAAACCGGCACCATCTCTCAGCTCCGCCCCCACCTGCCGGACCCCAGGGTAAGGACCAGGGTCCTCAGTTCCAGTCCCCAGGACGTGGGCCCGCTCACCCAAACCCGCCCTAATGCTCAGCTCCCAGTAGAAGGGCTCCCAGGGACCCGGAGGGTGGGCTGTCAGGCTTCTCCCCAAGGACCTCAGAGTCCCAGCCCCCTGTTCTTCAGACTCCAAGATCGGCCCCGGTCTCCTCCTCCCTCAGACCCCGGAGTCCAGGCCCCTGTGCCCCTCCTCCGAAGGAGGGCTGGCCCCCAAACCTCTCTTTCCCCAGGACCCAGGAGTTGAGGCTCCAGCTCTCCTCCTTCAGACCCAGGAGTTCAGAGCCCTAGTCTCCTCCTCACCCAGGCCCAGGCGTATGGGGTCCCCCAGGCCTACAAATCCAGACATCCCCCTGGCTGCTGGTCGCACACTGACCCCATCCTTGAACCCAGCCCAGTCTGTGTCCGTGATCATGGCGTGCTCTGGCCGGGGCCCAGTCCCTCAGCCTCCCTGGATGGGCGCCTGGGACTGGGGGCACAGGGGCTGGCCTGGGCTCCCCCAGGCCCTGCCTCCCCCCGTTCATCTCCCCACAGGTCCCGCCCCGGCCCAGGAGGTCAGCCGGGGAATCATTAACTAGAGGCCGTGACATGGCGGAGAAGGAGGGTGAGTCCCTCTTTCCCTGAGCCCCAACTTTGGCTCTGCCTAGCGCCCTTCCTTCTGTGCTTTCTTCCCAGCCCTCCACCCCCTTGGAGCCCCCTGTCTCTGGCACCCCTCCTGGGGCCCATCCCCACCCGCTTCTGAAGCCTCCTCTACCTGATTAACTATTAACCAAATTTTCTGTGGGACTGTGCCACCACTTGCCTCCCTGCCACCCCATATGACCTTCCTGGCTCCTTGCCTCAGTTTCCCCTCATCTCCCAGTGATCTCTCAGCTATCCCTGGACCTGTCCTCTACTTGGGGCCAAGGCGGGGAGACTAGCTATCACAGTTAAGGACGCAGACTCCGGAGTCAAATACACAGGTTTGCATTCGAATTGGCTTCTGCCACTTTTTTGCTGTGCCATCTTGTGAAAGTGTCATCGTTTCTCTGGGCTTCATTTCCCCCCTGGGTCAAGCATGGATTCTAATGCTACCTGCCTCCCTACCTCCCTACCTACCTACCCACCTACCTACCTACCTACGTGAGGTTGTTGGGAGCACGTAACACACACAAGGCACCGGCATGGGGCTCGCCGTGTAAGACAGATGCAGTGCACCAGAGCTGTCGTGGAAGAGGTCGGCCGACTTGGAGTCCTGGGACCCAAGACCCCCACCGATTCCAGACATTCCTCCCACCTCCTCACACTGTGGGCAAAACAGCAGAGGGAGGACTTTGGACTCGGTCCGGATGGATGGAAAGGGGAGAGACAACAGAGAAACTGCTCCAGGGATGGTGGGGAGAAACCATATCCTCAGAGAGGCGGGCACTCGAGGGCTCGTGGAAGCCCCTGGCAGGGTCTCTAGACACCCTGGCTCCTTCTTACCCTGGTCCACACTTGGGAGCCAGCTGGAAGGGCCCAGTTAGGGGTGGTCTTTCCTTTCCACGCTCCCCAGCTGGGGCCGACTCCCTCTCTCCTTCCTGGAACCAGGCTAGCTGGGTTTGGTCCCAGGCAGTATCACTTTCTAGCTGTGAGGCCCTGGGCAGGAGACTTACCCTCTCTGGGCCTCGTTTCTTCCTCTGTAAAATGGAGACAGTACTAGTGCCCACCTCAGAGGATGGTGTGAGGATTTACATGCTGTGATAGGCAGGAAGCCCTGAACGTGTTGGCTGAAATGATGGGTGTAGATTACTGGCCTCTTTGGGTCTCAGCACAGCTAGCAAATCAGAGCCCAAATCATTCAGCTGTGGCCCAGAGTAAATCCAGGCTCCCAGTGGCTCGGGAGAAGGTGCTTGTGCCCTTGCTGAGCAGGTGGGCAGCAGAGCCCTGCACCTTTGGAACCATTCCTTCCTGGAGCCCACTGAAGGGATCTCACCGGGCCTGGGGCCTATGGGTGAATGAACCAGGGATGAAAAGCAGAGCATGTGCTGAAGGATGGCCAGAGACTGGCCTGGGGACAGAGAGAACCGAGGCACAGTGGGCTTCAGTGCATCTCCAGGCAGCTCGGGCCTGGCCCTGGATGGGAGTCCTGCTGTCGTTTCAAACCTAGACACGAATGCTGAAAAGTTCTGGCATTGTGGTTACTTGCTCAGTGACCCCAGGTGGGTGGCTGCACCTCTCTGGGCCTCCTTTCCTCATCTGTAAATTGGGGATGGTGATAATGACACCTTCCTCATTAACAGTTGCAAGGATTTTAGGAAACTGCAGGATGGGGTTAGGACAGGGCTAAGGTCGGTGTAGCTTCTGAGAACCATTGTGGCTGCAGTTGTGCTGATGTTTACCAGTGTTACCATTCTGCTGGGTTTTTAACAAATAAATCTATTTATTTATTTATTTTGGCTGCGTTGGGTCTTTGTTGCTGCGCGCAGGCTTTCTCTAGTTGTGGCGAGCGGGGGCTACTCTTTGTTGTGGTGCGTGGGCTTCTCATTGCAGTGGCTTCTCTTGTTGCAGAGCACGGGCTCTAGGCACGCGGGCTTCAGTAGTTGTGGCACACGGGCTCAGTAGTTTTGGCTCGTGGGTTCTTGAGCTCAGGCTCGGTAGTTGTGGCGCACGGGCTTAGTTACTCCGCGGCACATGGGATCCTCCCGGACCAGGGATGGAACCCGTGTCCCCTGCATTGGCAGGCGGATTCTTAACCACTGCACCACCAGGGAAGCCCCATTCTGCTGTTGAAGTACACCTAAGGCGAGGTTTGGTGCTTCCTGGAGACTTAGAATCAGAGGAGGTGATATCTGAGTTGACACTCAGGAGGAGGAGGGAGTAGGTAGGTGTGCCAGGCAGAGGGAAGAGCAAGGCTAACAGCCGGGGTGACAATCTGCCCGGTGTGCAGTGGCACGTAGCTAATTTCGTATTTCTGTCGGTAAAGTTGGAAATGTAGCTGGGAGGGTGATTGAGATCCATTAGGACTCTTTTTGGTGAGAAGCTGGCCCATGACTGGGCAGTGCCGGGTCTCTCCACAAGGTGGCGCTGGTGGGTATTCTTTGTTTTATAAGCCCTGTCGTTTTGGTTGCTTTTTGGAACGGCTTATCAGTTGTCTGATAAGGACCCATATGGCTGTATGGGAATTTAGGAAAGCATGTTCAACCCCCAAATCTCTAATAGCCATGCTTACATCCTAGAGGGGCTGGCACCACGGGCTGAGGGCTTTAGGCTCTGTCCTGGGGAGCACTGGGGAGTCATGGAGGGTAGGGACAGGTTGGATTTGGTGTTTAGGAAGATTCTCTGGGGTTCTATGTGGAGGCTGGGCCAGAAGGAGAGACTGAGCCCAGGGGTTGGATGAGGTGGGAGCAGGGAAGGGCGGGAGACACTTAGGAGGCCTGTAGCTGAGGTGGGAGGGAGGCGTCCTGCAGATGAGGGACATTCCTGAGGATGAGGGCCTCTGAGATGGGACCTGGGGATTTGGGGAGACATTGAGGCCAGTATGGGACCTGGGAGGTGTGAAGGACCTTGGGGATTCAAGTGGGAGGCATCTAAGAGACTGCAGGACCCCGATCTAGGACAAAGGAGAGTCCAGGGCTGGGGACAGAAAAGGGACACAGGCTGTGGAGGTGTGTAAGACAGATGGGAGTGGGGAGGCATGAGGGGGAGGAGGCCATGGCCGCCCTGGGGACCCCAGATTTCAGGGAGTGTGTGGAGGAGATGGAGAAGTAGGGGGAGAATCAGAATCGGGCACGGGCGGTGTCCCAGAAATCAGACGGGGAGAGACTTCTGTTCAGGAAGTTGGAGTTGTGTACAATGAAAACAGACACGGAGCTGTAGATTGAATGGAGTTTCAGAGACCAGGAGCCAAAGATGTCACTTGGGAGGGTTTTGCAGCCAAATGGTGGGGACAGAAGCATTGTCCTGTGAGAGGACAAGGGCAGCCTAGCGCCCTTGGAGGAACAGAGAGCAGAGCCTCAGGGGGAAGCTCGGGGGTCCTGGCTTACCCAGCCCTTTCGCCCCTGAGGAATCACGCAAGGATGCCGCTGCCTCTCACACAGTGAGGATGCTTTCCTGCCTCAGCAAAGATACGCAGTGAGAATGCCTCTCGCACCAGGGAACCAGAGTGAGGATGCTTCCTGTCCCACCAGAGGCACCTGTTTGGGGGTTGCCCGAAGTCCCCTGAACCAGAAGGCATGAAAGCAAGTTTTGCCTCTCACCTTAAGAGACACAGGGTGGCAATGCTTCCTGTCCCAGCAGACGTGCCAAAGCCCCTGGGCTGGGCTCTGAGTGGCCCGAAGCTCTGCAGGCACATCTGAACAGAAAGGAACCAGGACGAGCCTGACGGCTAGCGGAGCCAAGACCTCCCACTGGAACCAGGAAGTTGGTTGGGGGTAGAGGTGGGGACCTCTCTCCTCAGGGAGACAGGAAGGGGTCAGCCAGCCAGGGCTGGGCTGGCCTGGTCCACTGGGGCCTCTTTGGAGGGAGGAGCACGTTGACGGGAATGGCTGGGCTCTCAAATTCTTAAGACACTCAGACAATAGGCATCCCAGGAAGGTGCTGGACTGCTCGCTGCTCCATTCCCGGTGCTGGCCTGGCCCTGTGCCCATCAGCCGTACTGCCATGACACAGATGGCAAAGCTGGGAGGTCCTGCAGCCCTGGGAGGGCCTTGCAGATGCCAAGGGCAGTCGGGTGCATGCCAGGCCCAGCAAAAGCTTTCAGCTGCCTTTTCCCTTTGGTTCTCCTGATCTCTAGCAAAAGGGTTGGCTTTTCAGCCCCAGGGCCCCTGTTGTACTGGGAATAAAATCCCTCTTGTCCGGGGGCTGCCAGCCCTCCCCAGCTGGCCCCAGCCTTGGTCCCACTGCCTTCCCCAAGCTCATGCCATTCTGGCCACATCAGTGGCCTCTCTTGCCCTCTAACCCACCATGCTTGTTCTTGCCTCAAGGACTTTGCCTGTGCTGTTCCCTCTGCCCACTGTCCCCTTCCACGAGAGGTCTTTGCTTGGCTGGTCTCACCCCTCAGGTCTCCGCTCAAAAGTCACTTCTTGGGGAGGCCCTTCCTGAACACCCCACAGAACACTGCCACCCCCAACCCACATCATTTTCTTCATAGACTTTGCCACGATCTGGAGATTATCAAGTTCATTTACTTGTTTACTTGTTTGGGTTTTCCCCTCACTTTACGCACATGGGAATGTGAGCTCCATGAGAACCAACATCTCATCTGTCTTGTTTTGGGATGTGTCTCCAGAGCCTAGAATGGTGCCACGTACATAGTGGATGTTCAATAGGACAATGAATGAATAAAGTCTCATTTTACTGATGAGAAAACTGAGGCCCAGAGAGGTGAAGGGAGTTGCCCAGGACCACACAGCTCTAATGATTTAAAGGCATTTATTGACCAATAAAAAAATGAAAAATAAATAAATAAATAAAAGCATTTATTGAGAACTTGCTATATGCCAGCCACTATAGCACAGGGAGGGGTAGCATGCTTAGTGGTTATACACTTGGACCCCAGTGCCAAATCTGCCCAGGACTCAGCACTGCCTCTTCCTGGCTGAGTCACCTTGGGCAGGTGACTCCACTTCTCTGAGCCTCAGTTTTCCCTGTCTGAACAATGGGAATCATGACTTAGATAAGGACTGAATAAGTTAATGCGTTCAGAGCAGCGCTTGGCACATAAAACATGTGATAAGAGTATGGTTTTTATTATTTAAAAGAACTTTAAAACATTATACTTAGAGGTGTGTGCTAGGTGGATGCCCATTAAATAGATGAGGAAGCTGAGGCTCAAAGAGGTGACAGCACCTGCCCAAGGTCCCACATAGGAATGGGTAAGGTCAATATATATATGTATTTTTTTGGCCACGCCACGCGGCATGCAGGATCTTAGTTCCCAGACCAGGGATCGAACCTGTTGCCCCCTGCAGTGGAAGTGCGGAGTCTTAACCACTGGACCGCCAGGGAAGTCCAAGGCCAATATTTTTAAGTGAGGCTGGTAAATTTCCAAATGTAGGTTCTCAACCTCCAGGGGCAAATTTGACCTTGGAGCTGGGTCCTCTGGGAGAGTTCTGGTTTTGGGGGGTTCCCAGGGGCAGAGGGTCTGGTATAGCAGAGAGAAGTGAGGCAGTGAGGAAATGCCAAACAGCAGGGAAGAGAGTTGCCAAGAGGGCAAAGGTCAGGGGTCACAGCCCCCAAGAGGCTCCAAGAACCTCTGGGAAAGTTAGCAGAAGTGAGACGTTCAAGAAAAGACGGCACGACGTGATGGAGGAAATACAGAAGCGCAGCGTCATAGGGGAGGAGAAATCCCTTAAGTGCCAGGAATATAGGCAGGGAGGGCGGAAGCTGTCCCAGCCACGGCTCTTCCCGGCTGGAGCCCTTGGGGTGCTGGACACCTGGTTGTCCTCGCCGCAGGGGAGGGACGGCCCTGCCAACTGTTCACCCCAGGAAACTGGGCCCAGGGCAGGGCAGGCTCAGGCGTGCTAAGTTGGCCTGGGGGCAGGGCAGAGCTGGCCCCGTGCTCAGATCCTGCCACAATGAGGACAGACCTGGCTGTGGCCCCAGCATGGTGTCTATTGCAGGTGGCCGGACTGTGCCATGCTGCTCTGGACCCAAGGTGGCAGCTCTCACTGTGGGGACCGTGCTGCTCCTGACAGGCATCGGGGCAGCATCCTGGGCCATTGGTGAGAGTGGATGGACCCCTGCGCCTCTACCCTCCCCTGCCCCCTGCAGTTCCCAGCCTACCTGCCCTCACCTCTGCCTTCTCCGCAGTGACCGTTCTACTCAGGAGTGATCAAGAGCCGCTGTATCCAGGTGAGTAGAGCGTGCTGAGACCCTCTGGGGAGCCCTGGAGGAAGCCCGTACCTGGTGGGAACTCAATGAAAGGATTTTTTTGAATGAACTCGTATTGTTGCTCTAAACACTTCACTTGTCCAACCCAGTGTTTTTCAGACTCTAAATGTGTTACCCGTTAGTGCATCATGAAATTAGTGAGCTGAAAACCACACTTTAAAATCATGAAATAGATTAAAAAAATGAGTGCATCTCTCTCAGTAAGAAGAAGTTCTGTTAAGCTTTTCTTTTGGTTTTATGAGGGTGGGACCGTTATTCTCTCCATATTACAGATGGGGAAACTGAGGCTTAGAGCAATGCCATAGTTCACCCCAGAAAACAGACGTTCAAGGCTACATCATAATGTAAAAATGTGTTTCTTATTGCGGAACGTGGTCAAACATGTTTGAGAGGTACTGTATGAATTCAGCCAACCTTTTTCTAGCTCTCCTTGGAGGTAGCTGCTGTTAGTATCCCCATTTACAGATGTGGAAAGTGAAGACCAGAGAGGACATGCAGCTGGTAAATGATGGGGCCACGAATAGCTCTTTGACTGGACTGGTAGAGATGTATCTGCATGCAGGTGGGAAGGAGCGGCCACACAAATAGATGCAGAAACTCACTGTGGAATGAATGAATCTTCCCAAATGCCAACTCCAAGCTGCCGTTCTATAGCTCAGGGCAGCAGGAAGAATGGGGAAGTTGGGTGATGGGATGCATTTTTCACTCCCACAAGCCTCATGTAGTTCCATAAAGGACTCAGATCACATTAAGAGCAGAAATGAGCATCTAGACAAGGAAAGCCACCGTCCAGGTCAACCACCACAGTTGACACTTAAGAGAGCATTTACACGTGCCAGGCACAGGCCTCAGGGCTTTGCGGGTATTGATTCATTAAATCCTCCCCACAGCCCATTTTAATATGGGGAAATGAGGCTTGGAAAGACCAAGTGACTTGCCTCAGGTCACTGGGATCGGAACCAGGCAGCCTGGATCCAGCTCTTGTGTAGAACTACTATACTCTATTGTTTCTCAAGAAACAGCCAAGTTGCCATAGTGACGGCTAACACATGCCAGGCCTTGGCTGCAGCCTTTGCACAAGAGCCCTGTGAAGTTGGGGCCATTATCATCATCCCCATTTTGCAGATGGGGAAACTGAGGCCCAGTGAAGTGAACTGACTTGTCCAAGTCCGCACATTGAATAAATGGCAGGGCAGAAGGGTCATGCACTTGCCGGAAGCTCGCTACTGCCACTGGGCTAAAAGGAGCCAGGCTCCAAGGCTCCTAGGGTGTGGGCCCCTCTCCATCCTCACCTCATGCTTTCTTCCGGTGCCCTTCAGGCTCCAACGCACTGGCAGCTCTCACGCCCTCGAAGGACCCTCCCTGCACCACCTTCTTTCCCGCTCGCATCCCGAGGCAGGTTTCAGGGTCTTGCGCCATCACTGCTGAGCTGAGGCTCACACCTGTCCTGCCCTCTCTGGTTCTCAGAGTCCTCATTTGGAAACTGGGAGTGAGAATTAGAGGAGGTAATGATCCGTGCAACACTTGACTCTCAGCCAACTTGGTTAACATGGGCTTTTGTGTCTCATGCTTCAGGCTATAACATTCCTGAGCAGGGCCTTTCT
>NW_020185321.1:4702659-4740590 GCF_003031525.2 Neophocaena asiaeorientalis asiaeorientalis
CTGGTCACACCCTCCTCACACTTGAAGTTCATGAGTTACTCCTGGTGAATTTCAGGAGGGCAGGGGCATTTTGTTTACTGCCCCAGACAGTGTCCAGCACATAGTAGGTGCTCAGGAAACCTTTGCTTAATGAATAAGCATGAGGACAGATCACCGACATGAACCAACTTGTCCTGGGCCTCCAGCTGGAAAGTAATTAGGCCACGATTCAGACTTGGCTCTGGCCAACGCCAGCACCGTACCCTTCCATTATACTCGGGTTTTTCAAAAATGCTGGGTAATTACAAAATGAACAAACAAAAACAACCCAGAAATGATATCCCCACCTCACTTTTCTGGGATTTTCACACCTCTAAATATATCAGACAATTTGTTGAGCAAGCCAGGTGACCCAGAACATATTTTTTGCATTGCTTAAAATAATACAAACAAGAATAAAGAGTTTAGAAGTGAGAAACAGTGGCACAGAATATAGTTTTAAAAATACTTGGAGGGGGTATTTGACATTCCCTCCTCCCTCCCTCCCCCTCCCTCCCTCCAAATCCATCCATAAAGTGATAATTTTTTTCTAAAACCTCACACTTTCTGGAAATCACATTCCTAGAGCACTGAGAAGTCATTTAAAAATAAGAATTCACTCCCACCCACAGTTGGTGTTTCAGACCCCAAGTCTTGGTCTGGGGACTCAGCGGGTGGCGGGCACCACCCAGCAGAGGTACCAGGCATCCCTGGGCCCCCACCTGGAGGCCGTGACTAAGGCGAGCCAGCCAGGAAGCTCCTAGTCCAGGCTGTGGGTGAGTATATTTAGGGTGGGGACAGGTAAGGGTCCAGGTGAGAGCCACAGAAGGAGCAGGGAGTATGCAGGTAGGCAGGCCTGGGTTCAAATCCTGGCTTTGCAGGTTCTTAGCTATATTCCCCTGGGCAAGTATAGCCTCTCCAAGGTTCAGTTTCCCCATCTGCAAGATGGGCATAGAAATGGTCTCTACCTTCCAGGATGGTGGTGGGATTCAAAGAACCCCCCAGATATGACACATAGCATGGGGTCAGCCCACTGACATCCCCAGGAAACATAGCCAAGTGTTATTATTACTGTGCCATTATTGTTTAACCCTCAGGACGGAAGCCACTTGAGAGGCTGTCTAGGGCAACGTTAAAAGCTTGGGGTTTGGAGTCCCTCAGGCCTGAATGCACATCCTCTGTTTGCCTTTCTCTGTCCTCAGCAGGATAGGGTTTTCCCTGGAAGTCCTGCCTCCCCTCGTCCAGATCTGTGGGGCTGTGGGAAGACTGCTCAGCTTGGGTGTGGCCTCACCAAGTTCCTCCTACGAGGATGCAAAATTGAGTTTGCACCAGATTCACGTTCCCAGAATGTGCTCTCAGAACACCAGCCATGCAGGAAGCTCAGGAGAAAAGGGGTTCACAGCCGATCTTTCCCCAGGCTTACTCCTTCCCACCTTCCCCATCTCGGTCAGTGGCAGCTCCATCCTTCTGGTGGCTCAGGCCAAACACCCTGGAATTGCCCTCAGACCCCCTTTCTCTCACACCGACCTCCAATCTCAGCAGACCCTGTGGGCTCCACCCACAGAATCTACCCTAAATCTAAACTCTGTTCCCCCCCTGCTGCCCCGACCCTGGCCCAGCCTCCATCCTCTCCCTCCTGGACCATCACACAGCCTCCTTCCTGGTCTCCCTGCTCCCATCCCGCCCCTACAGTCTGCTCCCCACACACTGCCAGAGGGAGCCTGTGAACTGGTGTCAGGTCAGGGCCCTCCTGGCTCAGAGCCCTCCTCTGGCCGCATCTCACTCCTGGTAAAAGCCAAAGTCCTAGTGTCAATCCAGTCTTGTCTCACATCTCCCCTCCCCTAGCTCACTCTGCTCCAGCCTCCTTGCTGTTCCTTAAACATCCCCCGTGTCTCCCCGCCCCCCACCCCACCACCTTGGGATCTTTGCACTTGGCAGTTCCTTTGGCCTGGTTCTCTGTTCCCTCACCTGTCTTCTTACCTCCTTCAGATCTTTGTGCAGCTTTCCCTGCCCACCTGTTGGAAAGTGCAACCTCCCCTCCCCTCAATGCCAGCACTCCCCTGCCTCTGTCAAGCTTGATTTATCTCCCTGGCGCCTTCTTTTGTGACACACCATCTATTTAACCTCTCTGTCCTGTTTGTTATGCATCTCACCTATTGGCCTTTGAGCTCCTCAGAGCTGGGGGTTTTGTCTGATCTGTTCATTGCCCAGAATAGAGCCTGGCACATACTGAGTGTTTGTTAAATGTAAATAAATACGGCTAAGGGCTGTGACCTGGCTTAGGTGTGCACGAGGGTCCTCTGACCATGTGAGGAGCAGCCTATGAGGGGCTGAGGGGAGCATCACTTCTCAACACAGTAAAGCCCCAGGCAGGAGGAATCCCCCATAAGCTCTCTCCAGTCTTCCTGTGTATCTCTGCCCTACCTCTTCTCAAAGTTTGTGATGCTGTGTTTGGTTGGGTGATTTTTTTTTACTGCTGTCTGTCTCCCCCATTGGTGGACTTTGGTTGGTGAGGGCACAGCCCAGGGCTGTCTTGGTCATCTTTATGTCCCCCGGCATCACCCCACACAGGACTGGGCATGGAGTATGTGTCTAGTTAACACTTGTTGAATGAATGAATGAATACTGCATCCTCTGCTTGGAGAATTATCATGCAATTTAGTGTGTATTCAAGGCTCTGACAAGTCCTGCAGAAAAAGATAGCTATTCTCTTTTTTTTTAAGATTATAGGAAATCTATTTAAATATTTTGGCACTGTGATGTATTAGTCAAGGGTCTTCAGGCTGTAAAAGACAAAAGGAAAATCTAAGAAACTGGCTAAACAAAAAGGGAAATTATTGACTCACTTAAGCAACAGTTCTGGGGGTTCTTCAAGCCTGACTCCATCAGGGGCTTTAAAAATGTTATCAGAAATCTGTTGACTTTCCTCCACATTGGCTCATTTTTCCCCTCCTTGGGGCAAAGATGGGCCCAGGCAGACCCAGCCTCACATGCCATTCTCCTGGGAGCTTGGTTAAAACAGTTTCCCTCATCCCAAATCTCCTGGCAGACTTCCAGATTTCCAGCTCATGGGCAACCAGCTTAGGAACCCCAGTGGTAGGAGAAAGCCCCCTGGTTCCCCCTGGCGGGGCAGCCAGAGTCCCAGAGACCCCGATCTTTGGTTCAACTTGAGTCATGGGCCCTTCCAGACGCAGTCACAAATGTGGGGGGCCCGGGGTGCTGCCGTCGGGCCTGCCAGGACTCAGGACTAGATCCATGGGGTCGGAGAAGAGGCCGGGAGGGCTCGGGCAGGAAGGCGACCCAGGCGGCGGTCCTGTCGCCCTGCAGTGCAGGTCGGCCCGGCCGACGCCCGGCTCACGGTGTTTGACCAGACGGAGGGCACGTGGCGTCTGCTGTGCTCCTCGCGCTCCAACGCCAGGGTGGCGGGGCTCAGCTGCGAGGAGATGGGCTTCCTCAGGTACCGGGGTGCCCCTGGGGGTGGGGGGCGGGGGGGCGGGGCCGCAGGCCTGACCCCTGCCCCGCCCAGGGCGCTGGCCCACTCGGAGCTGGACGTGCGGACGGCGGGCGCCAACGGCACGTCGGGCTTCTTCTGCGTGGACGAGGGGAGGCTGCCGCATGCCCGGAGGCTGCTCGAGGTCCTTTCCGTGTGGTGAGGAGGGCGGCGGGCAGGCAGGGCGCGCACCGCCCCCGGCACGCACACCCCTGCTCCCCCAATGTGCCTTTCTTGCCTCTTAATTGGCCTCTCTTTTTGTCTCCCCTTGTGTCCCCATCCCTGTCTCTCCCACAGCGACTGTCCCAGGGGTCGTTTCCTAGCTACCATCTGCCAAGGTGAGACCCTGAAACTCAGAGTCTTCTTCTGAGACCCCCCCACTGAGGGCAGGGCCACGTCCCATTAGATACCCCCAGGCAGGCCTTATCCTCTTAGATCCTGCAAGGATGGGGCTGTGTCTTCTCAGATCTCCCTCCCCTCCTGGTAGAGCCATGTCCCTCTAGGTCCCCAAGGAGGGGTCTGTGTCTCCTCATATCTCCCTCCCCCCCGGGTGGAGCCATGTCCCCCTGGGTCCCCAAGGATGCGGCTGTGTCTCCTCAGACACCCTCCCCCAGGGTGGAGCCATGTCCCTCAGACCCCTCAGGTTAGGATCGTGTCCACTCACTCTTCGCAGAGTGGCGTATGACCTCTCAGACCCCCTAAGGCAGGGGTTCCAGGCCTCCCACTGCCCCTGACTGCCCTCTCTCCCACAGACTGTGGCCATAGGAAGCTGCCCGTCGATCGCATCGTGGGTGGCCAAGACACCAGCTTGGGCAGGTGGCCATGGCAAGTCAGTCTTCGCTACGATGGAGCACACCTCTGTGGGGGATCCCTGCTCTCCAGAGACTGGGTGCTGACAGCCGCCCACTGCTTCCCTGAGTGAGTGTCTCCCATGGCGCTGAGGGGGGGAGGCTGGGGAGCGGCAGGGTTGGGGAGGCTGTGCCCAAGCAGGCTGCCACCCTCCCCTCCTATCCCTGGTAGGCGGAACCGGGTCCTGTCCCGATGGCGAGTGTTTGCCGGTGCCGTGGCCCAGACCTCACCCCATGGCGTGCAGCTGGGGGTGCAGGCAGTAATCTACCACGGGGGCTATCTCCCCTTTCGAGACCCCAACAGCGAGGAGAACAGCAATGACATTGCCCTGGTCCACCTGTCCAGCTCCCTGCCCCTCACAGGTAAGTCTGGGGCTGTTCCTTGGCCTGGGGACACCAGGGGCCAGGAGGACAGAGGAGGGGGCTAGGGCATAGGAATCCATGGTGATGAGGGAAATGATCTTGAGGGGCACGCACTGGGCATTCATTAGATGGGGACAATTGGTACAGCCACTTTGGAAAGCCATGTGGCGATTCCTCAAGCAGTTCAACACAGAGTTACGATTTGGCCCGGCAATTCCACTCCTAGATACGTACCCAAAAGAAATGAAAACACATAGCTACACCAAAACTGGTGCACGAGTGTTCAGACCAGCATTATTCCAAAAGATGGAAACAACCCAGAGGTCTACCATCTGACACATGGATAAACCAAACGTGCTAGACAGGCTGCCTGGCGCTGGAATCAGTGCCTGTGAGCCCCTGGCTGTGTTGCCAGGGAAGTCAGTACTATTTGGTTTGCATTTTTCTTATCTTTACGGTTATTTTTCTTCTGAATGGTCCATGATGCTGGTTTTCCATTTAAGGGAGCGATACATGTTTTTCTTTTCTTGTTTCTAAATTAATTTTTTTATTGGAGTATAGTTGCTTTACAATGTTGTGTTAGTTTCTTGTGCAGCAAAGTGAGTCAGTTATACCTACACATATAGCCGCTCTTTTTTAGATTCTATTCCCATATAGGTCATTACAGAGTATTGAATAATACATGTTTCTCTTTTTAAAAATTTTTTACATCTTTACTGGGGTATAATTGCTTTACAGTGGCGTGCATGTTTCTCTTTAAAACAAAATAAACCCTTCTCTTTAGTGAATGGAGTGAGAGGGTTAAAAAGATTGAAGTGGGGAGGTATCCATGGGGCACAGGTGGATGGGGTGGGAGGGGCCTGGGTTTGAGACACGTGGCTGAGGGGTAACGGCACGGGCTTTGGGGTCAGGTACTTGCCAGCTCTGCGATCTTGAGCGCGTGGCTTCACCTCTCCATGCCTCAGTTTCCCTCATCTGTTAAATGACTTCTGAGGGTTATTGAAATGATGAAAAGGGTTAATCTGAGTCAAGAGCCTACAGCAATGCCAGCACTCAGTTAATATTAACAATCATTGCCACTGTTGCTGTTTTTTACTATTGCTAGTTACGTGAGCATTTCCTATTAGCCAGGCGTGCTATTCAGCGCGTCACCGATGTCTCACTATACACCTCTGGGGGGAAATGATTATTCTTTCCACTTAGCACCTGAGAGCTCTGAGCTCAGGGAGGTGAAGTCACCAGCAGGCAGCAGGTAGGGCTGCCAGGACCACTGGTGTGGGTTGTGCACTGCACAAGGAAGTCATGTGTCAGGGATGCCATTCTTACTGTGGACAGGGTGGACTGGTGTGTTTATTATGATGATTTTTTCGACAGGTGGAAGTCCAGCATCTCAAGATAGTACCTTGTAAAATTTCTCACAGAGGCACCCTCTAGGCAGGGGCAGCCCCATGGGCCATGGTTAAGAATACAGGCTTGGAAATTGGGCCAAGCTGGGTTCAAATTCTGGCTCTGCCATCGACTCATGGACTCATTCTGAGGCTTTGGACAAATGACATGGCCTTATTTTCCCCTCTTTAAATGGGGTACTAATAGCTCCTACCTCCCTGGGCTGATGGGATATTAAAGGAACTCACCCAGGAAGGTGCCTAGTACCTAGTGAGCTCTCAGTAGAAGGCAACTTCTGCTGTTGTCGTTGTAAAAGGACAGAGGGAAGGGTGGGCCGGGGGCACCAGGGGCAGCTGGGCTGAGGTCTGTACCAGGCGGGGCAGGCCGGCAGGGGTGGGACCAGCGTGGTCTGTCTCACAGAGTACATCCAGCCCGTGTGCCTCCCGGCTGCCGGGCAGGCCCTAGTGGACGGCAAGATCTGCACCGTGACTGGCTGGGGCAACACACAGTACTACGGTGAGTTCCGTCCTCTGCCCGTGAAGTCACTGTTAAGGGAGACTCCGATCCGGGCTGGGGAAGGGCCGTTGGCCTGCTTGAAGGCCTCGTGGCCCAGGGGTGTAGGGACACTAAGGAGCCTGGGTGGGCACCAGGAAGGAAGGGGGGTGTGCATGCCCCCCAGCTTCGTCCAGCCCTGCTTGCACACCCCCAGGCCAACAGGCGGGGGTACTCCAGGAGGCCCGAGTCCCCATAATCAGCAGTGATGTCTGCAACGGCCCCGACTTTTACGGGAACCAGATCAAACCCAAGATGTTCTGTGCCGGCTATCCTGAGGGTGGCATTGATGCCTGCCAGGTGAGGGACGGTGAGGGGCAGCCCGGGCCCCCTCCTCTCCGGGGGTGGAGACACATGGCAGTGGGTGGTCAGGCTCGCTACCTCAGGGCCAGAGGGCTCTGTGACCACAGCCCACAATCATCCGAGGAGGGCCTCTCGGCTAGCCATCTTGGCTTCCAGCCAGGCCTTCCATCCCCTACCAGGGCGACAGCGGTGGCCCCTTCGTGTGTGAGGACAGCATCTCTCGGACGCCACGTTGGCGGCTGTGTGGCATTGTGAGCTGGGGCACCGGCTGTGCCCTGGCCCAGAAGCCAGGCGTCTACACCAAAGTCAGTGACTTCCGGGAGTGGATCTTCCAGGCCATAAAGGTGAAATTTGGGCCCAGATGGGAGCCAGAGGGTGGGAGGGTTTGGGACTCCGAGGGGGAAAGGGAGCCAGGGTTTTCCAGAAACCAGCGCTCAGGCTTAGAAGAGGGTGCCCTAGGGAACGGATAGCCTTCAAAGGGCTCCTGGGGAGGGGAGTTCAGCTGTGGGACTTTGGGGGAAGCCTCTCAGACCTTGGAAGCCCCTAGTTGTCTTTCCCCAGACTCACTCCGAAGCCAGCGGCATGGTGACCCAGCTCTGACCTGTGGCTTCTCCTCGCTGTGCACGCCTGCAGGGCCCAAGCTGATCTAGGTGGCTCCAGCCCCACATGATGGGGTTCACCCTGGGATGGAACATTTTTCTTCTTGGGCCCAGCCCACAGGTCCAAGGATACCCTCCCTCCAAGGTCCTCCACAGTGGCGGGCCCACTCAGCCCTGGGACCACCCGAGCCTCACCCTTCTGACCCCCATGTAAATATTGTTCTGCCGTCTGGGGAGTCCCATCTAGTGCCCCTGATGACAGGATGCTCTTTAAATAATAAAGATGGTTTTGATTAATGTGGTCTCTGAGTTTGCAAATGTAAGCAGCAAATGAGGACATTTTGGGGGGTTGGAAGAGAGCAGTTGGGCCAGGCAAACATCAGACAGGGAGTGTGACGCTCCAGTTCCCGCTGGCTTAAGAGAAAATACCTTAATTGGCTCACCTAACTGGAAATGCTCTGCAGCGTCTGGCTTCAGGTACTGCTGGATCCAGCTGCTGAATATTTTTCATCAGGATTGTCTCTCACTTCCTCTCTCACATCTGCTTTTCTGTGTCAGCTTCATTTCCAAGCAGGCTCCCCTACAGTCAGAGACAGAGATGTCCCCCCAACCCACCGAAACTCTTATATGCCATGGATGACTTAACAGCCACAGTGGAAAAAGAATCCTTCTTTCCCATCAGCTACAGCAAAAAAGTCCCAGGCCTGGCTCTCCCTGGACGGATTTGGGTCACATGCTCACCCCTTATCAAACCACTGTGCACCTGTGCATGGGGTGGGGAGGAGGTTTGACCCTCAGGAAATACATGACTTGAGTGTGAGGGGTTCTCCAAAGGAAAGTGGGTTGCTCTTTCCAGAAAAAATGGTTGTAGATGCCCAGTGAAAAAAAGACATCCACTGTGGATCAACATGGGAATCAAGGCCCTGTAGGGAGGAGGCAGAAGCACCAGGCCCTGTGAGCACAACCTGAGACCCTTATCTTGTCATCTGGGCTGGAGGTTGTTCTCAGTTTCCCCTGGGACCCACTCTGTTCCCTAGAACGTCTGCAGACCTTGCTGGGACACCAATGGCCACCAGGGGGCACTACTGCCCCCTAAACTACGGGAAGTTAAGGAGTTTCTTTGGTAGTCTTGTCCAGGTGTTGCTGGACACCAGATGCTCTGCAGGAAAACACCCACCAGGTGCCTGTTTCCCATGACTTTCTTTTATCTTTCCTTTCTTTTTTTTTTTGGCTGCGCCGTGGGGCACGTGGGACCTTAGTTCCCCAACCAGGGATTGACCCCACGCCCCCTGCATTGGAAGCGCAGAGTCTTGACCACTGGGCTGCCAGGGGGTTCCTCCCATGACTTTCAATGATAAAAATTAAATGTGTTGCTTATCAGCTACAAGCCCCCAAGCAATTTCCTAAAACATAAATAGACACAGGAAAGCCCCTTTGAATAACATACAGACTATCCATTTAGAAAACGCTCCAAGCATCCCTCCCTGGACCAAACTCTTAGGATTTGGTGATCCCCACCATTACTTTGTCCATCAGGAACGCCCCAGCCCCACATCTCCATGTGCTTTTCCAAACGTCTGCAGGCTGCTGCACCGTTCTACCCATCGTATCGGAGATACAATTCGAGACTTGACCCACACATTGCTTTGTTAGAAACGCATTGAGTCACGGGGATGGGGCTGTACATTTTCCTTTGTTGTTGTTAGCTGAAAAATGTACTGTATGTGTGTTTTACGATGTTTGGGGACTCTGAAAGAACATGGTCCACCTTGGGGATTCTGAGCAGATATGACCATGTCCTGGGGGTTCTGAGGGGACACAGCTCACCCTGGCAGGGAGGGGGCCAGTGTGAGCAGACATGACCCTGCTCCGGGTGGGACTGAAGAGGGCATGGCCCTGCCCTGGGACACCTGAGGAGCTGCAGCCTGATTCTAGGAGACATGGTGGAAGTTAAAAACCAATGGGTCGTCCACTGGGAAGATGTCAACCAGGGGACCACTCTGGGTTCTGCAAGCATCATTGCTCTTGGAGGGGGGAGGGGGTTGGGAGATTGCGATCCACTCAACAGCCACTCACCAGTCAGTCTCCTTTGTTGGCCAGGGGTCAGTGAGCCTGTTTCTCCTGCTGCCACTAACGTTGTCACCCACCCCAAGGAGCCACGCAGATATTAGAAAAATAATAATAACAATCACAGGATTGCTTTGAAGCTTGCTAAGATCTTGATCTTCAGAAAGATCAAATATCAAATCTCTTTCTTCCATGTCATTGCTGTGTATCTCGGACCCAGAAGTATTCGGCCCATCTGATCTAATTTATGTAACCGCCCCAGGAATACAAGCGAGGCTTTGCATTCATGGTGAGTGTTTATATCTGAATATTCACTTTCAAATATAGAAAGCCTGCTGGATGTAACTTGGAATGGAAAGCTCCATATGTGGTTTATAAGTTGGCATTCTCCCCGTCAAGTTGAAGGAGAAATGTACAGTTATTTTTCCACCATGGTTATTCTGCAGGTAAATTACCACCATAATTAACAATGATTGTGATGGCCACGAAATCTGTATTCAGAAATAATTATTCTGATGTTCAAATAGTGCTGTAAGTGGAGAATGGATCTTAGTTTCTGCAGAAAAAGTAATACTATTTAAATCCTGCAGTCATTTTGTGAGCAGCTGTCCCAGTTCTACTGCTGCATAGCAAACCGTCCCAAACTTTGTGGTATAAAATAGCAACAAGCCAGGAGGGCTGTGAATCTGCTCGAGGTGGCGCATGTGAGGGGGGAAAGCTAAGACTGGGACCATGACCAGGACATCTCAGGAGATGGTACTGAGCCTCCCACTCCCCCTCGAGTGACCACCCTCTCGGGTGACTGGGCTTGGACACTGCCCCCCAGGATTTCCCTGGGCCCCCAGGGAAACCTGTTGTTTCCAGATGCTGGGGGTCTTCTGGGGATGAAGGTGGGAGGCCTTAACCAAAGATTGCTCAGAGTGGGGAGAAGGTGACGGGGCCACTCATTCATGCTGGGTGGGAGGGAGCCTGCAAATCAGGGCCTCTGTCCCACCGGGTTTGACCATGTGAAGGACTAGCTGGGGTTTGGGGAGCCAGAGCAGTGGCTTGGGGATCCCCACTTTGAAGATGGAGTCCCCACTTTCTAATTCTGAACCTCCTCTGTTAGGGCAGCCCCCAGCGATCTCCACACGTGTACAGTCTGAGCTCCCCGTCGCCTGCCCTTTATTCATCTTTCCAGGTGGATCTCTCCTTCTGACGGTCCATCCCCCAGTCATGTTCCCAAATGCCCAACTATGAGTTTCTACCACAGACTCTCCCATCATTCTCTGCAGATGTCCCCCTGGGCCCCTCCATCTCCCCAGGTGCACATCTCAGCCACGCCCCCTGTACATGCTCCCTTAGGATTGGGGAGGCTGTGAGTTCATCTTTAACCTGCTGGGGAGAGAACTGGCAGGGCCCCAGAAGGAGCAGCGCTCAGCACCGTCTCCAGCCCTCCAGCCTCAGCAGAGCTCCAGAGTGCTCACCTGCGGCTTGCTTGACCCGGGCTCTGGCCTGCTGATGGGGTGGGGAGCTCCTCCAGGGCCTGGATGCCTGTGACACAACCCTGCCCCCTGGGAAAGCCCTGGGGCCACCTCCTCTCTCCCTCCTTGCCCCACCCCCACCTGCAGGCCTGGCCCAGCCTCAGCCAGACAGGATGAGACCCAGCATCCCTGGGTGCTTCCCAGGCCCCCTGGATCCGTGAACAATGGGTTGGTGGAGCTGAGTTACAGGTCCCTACCTGGCCCCCACCTCCGCTCCAGGCATAAGCCAGAGCGGCCAGCCAATCCGTGGGGCTACCTTGGGGCTTCTCTGACTGCTGCTGGTGTGTCAGTGGGATTGGAAAAGGGTCAGCTGTGCTGGGTGGACCCCGGCCCTTAGCAGACACCCCGTCCCCTTAGTCCTGCAGAGCCAAGTGACCTGGAGCGAGGAGCTCAGAGGTGAAGCTGGATGTGCTTCCCAACTTGGTGAGGGGACAGGACTGGGGGGCAGATAGGGAGGGTCCTAGGGGTCTGAGAGGACATGGCCCTGCCTAGAGACCGGTGGGGACCTGACCCTGACCTTGGAGACTGAAGGGACATGGCCCAATCCGGGGGTGGTGGTGCACGGTGCTGGAGGGACATGGCCCCGCCCTGGTGGGCCCGGGGGAGCCTCACTGGTCTTGGTGTCCTCAGCCTCTCTCCTGTACCCCTACGGGCTGGAGCACGGGGACGAAGCCCTTCCTGCTGAGGATGATGGCTTCTTGGAGGAGCTGCAGCGGCAGGAGCACTTTACACTCTTGGAGTTCACACCCAGGATGGCCTGTGTGAGTGCCCTGACCCCTGACCAGAGGTCCCTGGGCCCCATCTTCACCCTGACCCCACCCCTGCCTCATCCTGTCTGTATCTGCTCCTTGCTCCTTCTGGGTCCTGGGTCCTGTCCCCCGTCTGATCTCTGACCTGATGGCACCCTTCTGCCTGTCTCTTCCTTCCCCACTTCCCCCAGGTCTGCACCAGTGGGCTGGTGTCCTTCAGGGAGCCTGTGGCCCTGTTCACGCCTGAGGCATTTCCCCTGGAGATGGGCCAGGCCTTTGCAGCCCCATTCTGGGTGGGTGGGTCCACATCGAGCAGGGGCCATGTGTGGCACAGGCAGAGCCACCGGCCTGAACTACTGCAGCGGGCGGCCCAAGACCTGGCCTGTGCCTCCCCCGCAGCCCTCCCACCCCACACGCCCTTCTCGTGGCCACCTGGGACCAAGTTCTCTTTTGGGGGACCCTTGGCCCCCAGGTGAGGAAGGGGATGGGAGAGAAGGACCCAGGCTGGGGTTCTCTGGCCCAGGCCCAGGGAGGAAGGGTCTGCTTCTTGGGCAAGTGGGAGACACCATGAGGGAGAGAATCAGAGACAGAGGGAAAGAACAGGAGGGAGATGGGAGAAATGGAGAGACAGAGGGGAAACTGCAAGGAGGGAGAGAAAATGGGTGACAGAGAGGGAAAGACACAGACTGGGAGAGAGATGGAGAAGGAAAGACAGAGAGAAAGCAAGGGGAGAGAGAACATCAGTTGGAGAGAGACAGAGCAAAAGAGGAAGAAAAGGATAGATGGGGGGGCGGGGCGGGGAGTGGGAGGGTGGAGGCAGAAAAGGAGAAATAGGAAATAGAAACCGAGGGAAAGCGGGAGGGAGGCTGACACCCCTCCACCCCCTTTCTTTGTTACACAACCCAGACTCTGGCTCCCACGCCCTGGTTCCCGGACTCTAGCCACTGGCTGACCTCACTGGCCATCCAACCTACTAACCCACTGACCCTGCTGCTTCCTTCTCATCCTTTTCCTCCTCAGATTTCACGTTCCCTCCTGTGCCCTCCCTCCCACACACCAAGCAAACCCCGCGTCAGAAGGCTCCCCTCTCCTCTTGCAGTCACCCCTAGGCAGCTGAACACCTCTGGGCCACCTCCTTACCTGGAATCATGAACTTGAAGAGCCATCTCACCAGGCCCCCCATACCTTCACTGGCCCCCTCTCCCCTCAGACCAAATCACCTCACTCTCAGCTGTGATGATCTCGCTTCCTATTTCACGGGGAAACCTGGGCAGAAACCCTCTGTGAGCCCCTTTGCCTGAGCCCCTCTGCCTTCCAGGCTGCGATGATGGAAGACGGTCTGTGCTCCTGGCTAAGCCCCACTCCGTGACTGTTCCCGAATCTCACCCGGAGATGCCTCCTTCTCTCTCTCTTCTGCATCCGCGATTCTCAAAGGGGGCCTAGACCAACAGCATCATCAGCGTCATCTGGAAACTTGTTTGAAGTGGAAATTCTTGGATCACACCCTAGACCACCACTCTGGGTGGGCCCAGCAGTCTGTTTTAACCAGCCCCTTGGGGACTCTGACGCTTGGGCCCCACTGATTTAATCCCACCATATCAGTTTGCCTCTTTTTACTGGCTCCTTCTCACCACATTCCAACAGGCTTCGATTTGTCACATCTTAAGAAACCTCCCTCTTTCCCTCCTCCCCGCCAGCTCTTGCCCCCTTTCTTAGACACCCTTTATAGCAAAGGCCCACCAGAGCTGTCTGTGCTCGCTGCCTCCAGGCCCTGTCTTTCCATTCTCTTGAACCTTCTGTGGTCAGGCTTTTGTCCCCCTTCAATTTCATGCCTCCCAAACCACTCTTTCTCTTTTTTTTGATTAATTAAATTTATTTTATTTTTGGCTGCATTGGGTCTTCGTTGCTGCTCACGGGCTTTTCTCTGGTTGAGGCGAGCGGGGGCCACTCTTCGTTGCGGTGCACAGGCTTCTCATGGCCGTGGCTTCTCTTGTCGTGCAGCACGGGCTCTAGGCGCGCGGGCTTCAGTAGTTGTGGCGTGAGGGCTCTAGAGCGCAGGCTCCATAGTTGCTGTGCACGGGCTTAGTTGCTCCACGGCATGTGGGATCTTCCGGGACCAGGGATCGCACCCGTGTCCCTGCACTGGCAGGTGGATTCTTAACCACTGCGCCACCAGGGAAGTCCTTAAATACTTTCCATTCCCTTTTTTTTCTATTTTATTTTTTAAAAGCAGGGATTGCCCAATATACCTGTACAGCCTTTAGGTTGAGAACGCAGATCCCAAAGTCAGCCGGCCCTGGTTAGAATTCGATCAGCACCGCTTCCTAGCTGGGTGCTCTTGGGAAAGTCACTTAACCTCTCTCTGTGCTTCAGTTTCCCCTTTAACAAAAACAAATGATGCCAATAGTACCTTGCTTGTGGGGTTGCTGTGAGAATCCAACAGATTAATAATTCCTGGCAATACAGCGAATGCTGTCAAGTATTAGCTGTCATTCTTCGATTGATTTATACTCTTCACCTTAGGGAAAGCTGCTGCACTGATGTCGCTCTGCCCTCAGAGCAGAACTGCAGGGCTCTTCACCCCGGGGCCCTGGTGGTGACAGCTGCTGTTCCAGAGCCCTGAGTCACCCCGTCCCGGGGGGAAGTAAGAGTCAGCCTTGCCCAGACCCTCCCCAGTTCAGCAGGCAGCTGAGGGGTGGCCTGAGCCACCTTCTTACCCCTTTCACAGATGAGACACTGAGGCACGGATGTGAGGGGTCTGGCCCAAGGCCACACAGCTAGAGAGTGGGTTGGAGGCACTCTGGACCAGACCTTGCCCTGGGCGATGCTGGGGACACAGCAGTGACTGACAATGTCCCTGGCTCTGTCCAGTGGAGCCCCCACTCCACTGGCGTAGACAGCTGTGCTCAGACAGCAACAACCCAGGGCGGTCGGGGCTGTGATGGGGGAAGCGCAGGCAGAGTCACTGGGGCTCAATGAGGGACATTCTGGTTCTGTGGGAGCCCTTGGGAGGGGTCCAGGCCAGCCTGGGGGGTAAGGGAAAGTTTCCAGAGGAGGGGACCTCTGAACTGAGGTCTGAATGACCTCGGTCATCCCTGGAGAGAGATGAGGCTGCACCTGGGCCAGGGCTGGGCCCACAGGGCATTGAATGACAGACACGGAGTGAGGGCTTTTCCTGACGGCCTGGGACCCGCTAATTCATGGGACCCAGGGACTCCCCTCCCCCACCCCAGTCCCATGCACCTCTCAGGAGTGAGTTCAGTGTCCCTCAGACAAAACCCCTTTTTGTCTAAAGGAAGTAGCCCATTGCATATTCCAAAGGCCAGCAGAAGGATCTGGTAGGGGGGCGGGGGGAAGCTGGGGGTTCTGCCCTCCCTGGCCTGCCCCTCTGTACCAGGGTCCTTGGCCTTCCCCAGTCAATAGAAATTGACTAGAGGCCAGACAAGAAATTCAGGCAAGGCTTTATTGGGGCCCCTGCTGCAGCAGCGGGAACAAGAACAAACAACAGGTTCCCTTGCTTTCTCACTCCCTGAGCAGGGGGGCAAGCTTGTTCCTTATATGGGGTGAGGGTAGGGGTGTGTCCAGGTGGCGGGCGGGAGGGCTGGCTTAGGTGTTTTGCCCACCCCTTAGGTGGTGTTGAGTGCAGGGGGCATGCACAGTACGCTGCTTTTGCTCCTGACACCCTGTTTTTGCTCCAGGCTCTTCAAAAGTGGCAGTTGGGTTTTTTGGTCTCCTTGTATCTTTTGGGTCCAGAATTTGCCCCAACTCTGCACGCACGCAGTTATTTCAGTCCCATACGATTTCTTTGTATTTTATCGCTCAAGCAGAGGTGTGTCCAGGTGCAGGCATTGCAGCACTGCAGCAAAGGGTCCTAGGTTCCAGTCTGTCTTACGTCCTCCCAAAGCCAGAGACAAGCCCTGAAGTCATTACTCACTTCACAGCAACCAAACCTAATGTTAATTGAACGACTACTAAGTGCCAAGCAGTGTTTTTGGCTAGGGACTCAGTAGTGAGCAAAACAGACAAAACCCTGCCCCGAAGGGGCTGACATTCCAGTGGGGAAGACAGAAGGGGGCAGATAGATACACAGGTGAGAGAGGGAGCCAGCAAAATGAGGCAGGGTGGGGCTGGGGAATGCTGGGGAAGGGGCATGCAGTATGAAATATTGGGGTCAAGGATGGCCAGCGTGTGGGCAAGTGCCACGGGTGTGAAGGGAGGGAGCCACATTGATTGAGGGAGAACATTACAAGTATTGGGAACCCAGGGAAACGGCCCAGGGAGGGTGCAGGCACTTCCCCCGCCCCAGGGCTCTGGGCACCCAAAAAGATGAACTTTTAGCTGAAAAACTCCCCTGTCCCACTCCAGAGTATTTCTCTTTTCTTGACTTCCTTTATTAAATTCTGAGACTAGAAGACACTCCCCCCAGTACACACACACACACACACACCCCTCCTCAGCAATCTCTGTCTCTCCCCTGATTTTTGAAACCCCCAAAGACAGGGGTCTGTCTTTAGGGATGGGGTGTGTCTTGGTCACCCTTGTGTCACCAGCAACCTGGCATGATGCCTTTAAAATATAAATCTGATCTCATCAGATTTCTGATAAAACCATCCATGGTTCTGGGGCTTCCCTGGTGGCACGGTGGTTAAGAATCTGCCTGCCAATGCAGGGGACATGGGTTCAATCCCTGGTCCGGGAAGATCCCACATGCTGCGGAGCAACTAAGCCAGTGAGCCACAACTACTGAGCCCGTGTGCCACAACTACTGAGGCTCGCGCACCTAGAGTCCGTGCTCAGCAACAAGAGGGGCCACCGCAATGAGAAGCCCGCGCACCCCAACGAACAGTAACCCCTGCTCGCCGCAGCTATAGAGAAAGCACGCACGCAGCAACGAAGACCCAATGCAGCCCCAATAAATAAATAAATAAATAAATAAATAAATAAACCCCATCCATGGTTCTGCATTGCTCTTGGAATGAAATTGAACCTTCACACATCCTTCTAAGAGACCCTCACGTGCTGCCTCTCCTTGCTCACCCCCTCCCCCAACACTTCACCTCCTACACTCCCTCTCCCTCTCCCTCTAGCTCACTCGGCTCCAGCCCCACTGGCTTCTCTGCTGTTCCTGCAACATGTCCGTCGCCTCCCCACCTCAGGGCCTTTGCATCACCCAGGAGGCTGTGCTGGCTCCTGCAGGACCCCCAGGGGCCCTTTGCCTCTTGTCCCAGCGAAACCAACCCAGATGCATACATATTCAGTGGTATCTGTGATCTGTGTCTTGCTGGGGGCATTGACCGCATCCTCTGCTGGGCCCTGAAGGAGTACACCGCAGTCTGCTAGGGTGCGAATGTCACCATTGGACCCTGGAGGAATTCTTCCTTCTGCGGTGAGTCATGGTTGAGTAGGGCAGGAACTCATCACAAGCTCTAGATGGCCACACCCACTGTTAACAGACCGAAACACTTCTGTACTCCTGAGGGCCCCCGACTTCTTCCCACATTCCGAAGCCTGGTATAGCAAGGGCTTCCAGACTCTTCCCAGGTTCCAGCTGGATGCATGCTAATTGGTTTGGAGCAATTCTATTTGATTGCTGTATATTTTAATACCACCCCTGGGCTGACTCTGTGATTCCTTGTGCTATTCCCTGCCTCCCTGTCAAGTGGACTAGAGATCCTTTTCTACCCTCGGAGAGCCTGACCTGAGAGGTCCACCTTTCTAATTCCCAGAGATGCCAGTAATCCCCCAAACTGCTAATACTTCCTGAGCATCTATACTGTCCCAGGCACGGGGCTGAGGGCTTCATGTACTTCTTGCTGTCCCCTCCTCGGAAACACCCCATGAGTGACAGACAATGACTTTTTAAACCCACATTTTACAGTTGGAAAAACTGAGGCTCACAGAGTTGAAGTCACTTGTCCACAGCTAATAAAGGACATTGTTAGACTGGAACCCAAGACTTTCTTTCTCCAGGGATGGAAGAAGTTTTATTATAGCAACATCCTGCAATTCTTTCTTTCTTAATTCTTTAGCATAGAAAATTTCAAACACAAACGAAAGTAGAGAGAATAGTATCGTGGAGGTTCTTGTACCCATAAGGCAGCTTAACAATGGCTAAGTTGTGGCCAACTTTGTTTGACCCACCACACTCCTCACCTTATTATTCACCTTTTGTGAGGCAAGTCCCAGACATCATGGAAGCCTATAGATCAGCATAATTCTCTAACAAATAGGGCTTAAAAAAAAAGACATGATTTGCTCACACCCAACAAAATGAACAAGAATTCCCTGATATGAAAAACTGAGTCCATATTCATATCTTTCTGATTGTCCCCCAAATATCCTACCTTCCTCCCCTGCACCACAATTTTTCCTGACTCCCTAATGCTTGGATATCAGAGGTTCGAACATTAGGGATGCAATAGGGACAAGGCATGTTCTCTGGGGGGGCACCACTCCCTCGCCCAACCCAAAGGCACCAAGAGTCCTCATGGGACCATCAGGGGATCAGGACGTCCCTAAAACCATGCCCTGCCCCCATGATGTTAGATCCAGATGTGACTCTCTGGTACCATGCACTAGGGAGCCCTCCAAAGCTTTGGAGTCGGGGAGAGAGGGGTGGGATTGTTCCTGGAGAGGGAAGGATAGGCTAGGGGCTGTTTCTAGAATAACAATAGGTCACGTTTTTCATGGGCTCATGATATGCCAGGTGCTGTCCCAAACCCATAGTTTATTTTAACTTGCCTAGTCCTCAAAACAAGTCTGAGGCCGGTACTAAAGAGTCCATTTAATTAGTTAATTTATTATTATTATTTTTAAAGAGTATAGTTGATTTTTAAAAATATTTATTTACTTATTTGGTTGTTCCAGGTCTTAGCTGCAGCAGGCGGTCTCCATAGTTGCAGCCCCAGGGCTCCTTAGCTGCAGATCGCTGGCTCCTTAGTTGTGGCACGTGGGCTCCTTAGTTGCGGCATGCAAACTCTTAGTTGTGGCACACATGTGGGATCTAGTTCCCTGGCCAGGGATGGAACCCGGGCCCCTGGCACTGGGAGCACAGTTTTATCCACGGTGCAACCAGGGAAGTCCTAGGGATCCATTTTAGAGATGGGGAGGCTGAGCCCTCCTGGAGAGGTAAGCAACAATGTCCTGGTCGGGGACAGAGCCGGGATTTGACGCACAGAGGCAGGGAGCCGGGGCGGCAGGGAGCCGGGGCACCGGGGTGCAGATTCTAGTCGCTGCGCTTGTTTTCTCCGCCCTGTCAGCTGCGACGGGCCCCAAGCACAGCCGCTACCAGCTCTGCCTGGACCCCTGCCATGCAGGGCACCTCGGCGTCCCTGCCAGGCTGCAGCCGCCCAGCGGCAACCTTGCCTGTGCTGAGGGCTGTGCCTGCCACGACGATGCACACCTGTGGGCGCCGGGCCAGACCCAAACTTCTGCCTGCCCCAAGCCTCCACCATGCCCTGTTTGGGTCAGCTGGGCTGGGCAAGGGATGCTTATCTCGCCTCCCTCCCTAGGTCTAGGTGAACTGACGCACCTGTTGCTGCAGCTGCGACAGACCAGGACATTTCCGCGGCAGCTCCGTGCCCTACTGGGGAGGTCTGCGGTCTGCGGGGTGGCCAGCTGGACTGCCCGAGCCCCCTAGGCACCTGTGTGGCCACCGGAGACCCTCGTTACTTCACCTTCGATGGGGCTGTGGCCCACTTCCAAGGCACCTGCACCTACCACCTGGCCCATTCCTGCGAGCCGGATCCCATCCGTGGGGGCTTCTCCTTCAGCGTAGAGGCTTCCAACAGGAACTTTTGCAGGCTGCACGTGTCCTTCCTGTACCGCAAGGAGGAAGAGCTCAGCAGCTGGGGGCTGAAGACCCGTGTGATCCTGGAATGGGGCCAGCAAGTTCAGGTGACAGGGCAGAAGGGTAAGGCCCACTCAGTCCTGTCCAGGCCAATCCCTCATCCCACCTTCATGCCTTTAAGTCCACGCCGTCATCCATCCATCAATCCTTATAACCATTCTTCCGTACAACCATCCCCAATTCATCCATCCCCTACCCTTCCATCCTTCCACTCCTCAATTAATCTGCCCCTCTATCAACGCCTCCCTTCACTGAAATTCCCCTGCATCAAACCATCTCTAACAGTATAGCACACCATCGATCCCTCCATCCCTCCATACTTCGGTTCATTGCTCCCTCTATCCGTCCATCCTTCCATCCATCCATTCAACAAAACTGTACACTGACATTGTGTCAGACCCTGTTCTAGGCTCTGGGAGCACAGAACAAAACGGGCAGGGCCCTCTTCTGCCTGACTTCACATTGTAACCGTGGGAGACAGACAGTAAAACATAAATATATAATATATCAGATGGTAATAAGTCCTAGAAAAATAAAACACCAAAGGAAGGTGGGGAGTGCGTGTGTGTATGGGGTGGGGGTTATAATTTTAAATGGGGTGAGGTTCCCTGTGGCTTCATGTGGGGAACAGACTATTGAGGGCATCTGGGGAGCAGGTGGACCATAGAGGAGGGTAATGGGATAGGCCAGGCGGGAAGGGGCAGGGGTTGGAATCAGGGAGAGGGTAGTAGGGGATGGGGAGAAGTGGGTTTCTGAAATATTTCGAAAGGATCGGATGTGGGGTGAGAGAGAGGGCGAGTTCCAGGACGTCTTGGTTTTTGGGCCCTGCATCCTGAAGGATGGAGCTGTCCCTGCCCGAGATGCAGAAGGTGCGGGGCAGGGCTTGGGGTATGATGGGAGCTCAGATTTGGACACGTGGAGTTGGAGATGCCCCTTAATGCTCCCTCCCTTCCCCCATACCTGTGGCATTGGGCAGGGGCAGGAGGTGGCGTGAGGAGTTAGATCCTGAGCGCCCCCCATGCCCAGGTGGGTGGTGAGGTGGTGGGTCTCCCGGTGCAGCTGGGCCCCGAGGCCCACCCGTGGTGGGCTCTGGTTCAACGGCTGCGACATGTTCTTCCTGCAGGTGGGGCCTGAGTACCAGGGCCGCCTCTGCAGCCTCTGTGGAAACTTCAGCGGTGACCCTGGTGATGACAAGGTGCTCCCCAGCAGGGTGCCCGGCTCCAGCGATGCTGATTTTGGCAACACCTGGCAGAGCTGGGACAGCTGGCCTGGGTGAGTGGCCAGACTGGACCAGGGAGGCCTGGGCTGGGGGAAGTGCGGGGCTGGGGGCAAACAGCAGGTGGTACCTCAAGGACAGACAGGCTGAAACAGAGGCCGCTAATAGCAAACATGGGGTCCCCCTTATTACCAGGAACTATTATACCCATTGACAGATGGGGAAACTGAGGCACAGAAGATAAGTATTTGCCCAAGTTCTCACAGTAACGAATAATGGAACAGGGACTAGAACCCAGGCAGCCTGGCTCCAGAGTCCTTGATCTTAAATACTCCGCTCGACCACCTTTGCCAAAAGCAGACAGCAAATCCTCCCCGTCACCAAACCTTTAGTCCTGAGGTGTCCCACGCAGCAGCCACGAACCTCATGTGCCACTGAAAATCAAACGTGAATGAACTGAAATTAAATTAAACCTCTCGTTCCGGTCACACCAGTCGTATCGCAAGGGCTCAATAGCACAGGCGGCTGGGGACTGCTGTATTGGATGGCACAGGTGTAGAGAGCCGTCCAAAGGCAGAGCTGGGATTTGAAGCCAGCAGAGCTGACTCCAGAACCCATGCTCTACTGGCTACTCTGGGCTGAGCGGCGGTAGGAACATCATTTTACTATGGGTTGGGGTTTTATAAACTTTATAAAAGTTTATACAGCCAGGGGCTGTCAGGGCCTGAAGGGAGAGGCTGGCAGGGGCTGGTCCGGCAGGGGGCAGGACGTGAGGCTTGGAGGAGTTCATGCTGAGTCCCCGGGACCCCCCAGCTGTCCGCAGGACATGGGGGGGTGCTCCGAGCCCTGCCGGGACAGGCCCCGCGGGGGAGCAGCTCTACAGAGTTCCGGCGAACCGCTCCGGGCCCTTCGTCGAGTGCCACTGGTACGAGGACCCGGTGTCCTCCATGCAGGCCTGCGTCTTTAACCTCCGCCAGTACCGCCCTGGTAACCGCATGCCGTGTGCCGCCGGAGGCCTACGCCGAGCTCTGCACCCTGCGTGGCGTCCGCCTGCCTGAATGGCGAGCCAGCCTGGGATGCAGTAGGTGCCTCTTCACTTCTGACCAGGACCTCACCCCTTGGGCAGTTAGGATGTCCCCTTGCTCGGCTGATTGGAAACCCCTCAGCCCCAGGGAGACCCCAAACCCTGCTCTCTGGGGTGGCGACCCAAACCTCAAACCAGAATCAGGGCTCCTCTCAGCCCCTGTCTAATCCCCCCGCCTACCTCTCCGTACTTGATCCTGAGTAGTCCTCATTGTTTATCATGTGCCGTGATTTTTAAGTGGCCCGTGGATGTGATATTAATAAACCACACGGAGGGAAAGCATTAACCAGGATCAACAGCGATTTCCCAAGTATCCCGAGGTCCATCCCTGCCCCCTCCCCCTCCGCCCCGCCCTGCAACCATCCTAGGTTTTTCTCCCTCTGATTGAGGGATCCAGGGTTTCAGCCTGGTGCCCCTCCCCCAGGTATGGTGTGTCCTGCCAACAGCTACTATGACTTCTGTGGGCCACCCTGCCCAGCCACCCGTGCCAGCCTTAACCCCTCCGCTCCCCGCGCTTGCCAGAGCACGGCGGGCTGCTTCTTCTTCCAGGGCTTTGCCCTGAAAGCGGGCATCTGCGTGCCACACACTCGCTGTGGCTGCTGCCTGCAGGGCTGCTACATCCTTCTGGGCGCTGGGGTGCTACCCACGGCCACCTGTGACCAGAGGTGCGTGGGCCACAGGCCTGGTCACCCACTCGAGTGCACCCTCATGCCTGCGGGCCCCACGAACTGTGCCACCGGTGCAGGGGTGTTCGGGGCTGCTGCCCCATGCGCTACAGGACATTCTGGCTCTACGGAGACCCTCACCTGCACACATTCAGGGGGACTCGCCACCAGTGTTGAGGGCTTGGCCGGGAGACACTGACCAGATCATGCTGCCACGCCACACGCCCCCTCGCCCTCTGAGTGGAGCCCTGGGGTGGCACGTGGGCCCAGCAGGTGGATGGGGACATGGCAGGATGGCGGCTGTCACTGCTGGTGGGATAATTTTGGGGGGTCCAGGTGGGCATCGGCCAACTCATAGTGAACATAAATAACAACAGGCTGAAAAAATGGTAGCCCAAGGGCATTCCCTTTGGAGACAGAGATACTGGGGTTCTGACGCCCTTAGAACTGGGCAGAGGGTCCCTGCCCCAGCCCTGCAATTCAGAGGTCCCGCTCCGGACACCTCTAACTGCATCCCTCCCCACGGGTGGCAGAGTCCAAGGCCCTTTGAAAAGTGCCCCCAGGAGCCTGCTGTCCCTCCCAACCCCTTCTAGACCTTGCTCCAGAGAATGGACCAGGCAGCGGCAATGAGCACATGTCAAGGCCCCCCTGCAGGGGAGGGTGGAACCAAACTGGGCTGAGGAGAGCAGGCTGGGTCGTGTGAATACGCAGGACCTCTGCCAGGGCTGGAAGGTAGGAGGTGGGCCTGGGGCAGCCCGTCGCTGGGCGCCATTTCCTGTCCAGGAACCCTGAGGAGTCACACCTGGCCTCTGGGCATCAAGAAGGCCCTGGTGTCAAGGCAGGAGGATAGAACGTATTTCCTTTAGCAGTTTGGCAGCTTGAAGACATATGAGATGTGGGCCTCCATTTATCCTCTTGTTCTGGGCCCACAATTCAGGGACAAATGGACACCGGGCCCAGCCGGTATTAGTCTATGCTCTAGCTGGCAATGGGGTGAAGTGGTGAAGCGCGTGGTGCTGGACCTGGAGGCCTGGGTTTGAATCCCACTGTGCATTTGCTAGTGACCTTGGCTTTACATTTCTGTGGTTTGGTTGCTTCATCTGTAAAATGGGGGACCATGGTACTGTGAACACTTCTGTGGCCAGACGTGTGGGTTTTCCACTCCAGGCAGTTCTCTACAATTTAGTTCCATTCTGACCCTCTCTACCTGGGTCAGCATCAGACCCCACAGGCTAAAGGGTTCAATCTCCCAAGACCATCCCCACTTCAGATGCCAAGCCCAAGTAGTGGGTCCCCATGTTACCTACACTTCTGTCTGATCTGGCTACAAATCAGGGGTTACCACGACCCTCTCCTCTGTTTTGATAATTTGCTATAATGACCCGCAGAACTCAGGGAAACACTTACATTTACTGGTTTATTATAAAGGTTCTTACAAAGGATACAGATGGAGAGGTGGAGAGGTACATAGGGCGGGGTCTGTGAAAGGGTCCCGAACAGGGGAGCTTCCGTCCCCGTGGAATTGGGATGTGTCATCCTGCCAGTATGTGGTTGTGTTCCCCAATCTGAAGCTTCCCAAACCCCATAGTTGAAGTATTTTTATGGAGGCTTCATCACATAGGCGTGATCAATCATTGACTCAATCCCTACCCCCCTCTCCTCTCCCCAGAGGAAGCGGGGGTGGGACAGAAAGTTCCAGGCTTCTAATCATAGCAACAAGCTTCTAATCTTGGCTTGATTTTTCGAGGGACCGGCCCCCATCCAGAAGCCCACCAAGCATTGCCTCATTACAACAAAAGACACTCCTATCACCCAGGAAATTCCAAGGGATTTAGGAACTCTGTGCACCCAGGAACAAGGGTCAAGGACCAAATAGCAAAACAAAAGATGCTCCCTGCACCCCTATCGCTCAGGAAGTATAAGGGTTTTAGGAGCTGTGTGCCAGAAACTGGGGGCAGAGACAACATATATATTTCTTAATATGTCACAGGGGCCTACCTGTATGTGAAGATGAAAAGGTATAAATTGCCTAGGACAAGGCATTTAGTAAGGGCATAAAGTGTTTGATAAATAAATCAAACATATAACTGCAAAGGCAAACCAGCTTCCTAGCCATGCTCCGCTCCCCACCGCAGAGTAAAGATACAATCTTGAAAAATCTTAAGTCAGGTCACAAGGGTCCTATCTCAAAGCCTCCCCATGGCTCTGTCTTACTCGGAGTAAAGCTGTGGCCCATTTGACCCCACAAAACTGGCCTCTGTGACCTCTCTGCCCTCATCTCCTCTAACTCACCCCCTTAATCACTCTGCTCCAGCCATACCAACCTCTCTGCTTCTCCTCCAACAGCCAGCCAGGCTCCCGCCTCAGGGCCTTTGCACTGGCTCTTCCCTTGGCCTGAAACACTCTTCCTGGAGAGGCTCACATATAGCTGATGCACTCTCATTCTCTCAAATGTCACCTCCTCTGAGAAGCCCTCCCTGACCACCCCCATGAAAGAGCCATCCCTCCCAGTCTCTCTCTATTATAATCTCCCATTTTCTTTCCTTCAAAGTAATGCATCAGTATCTTAAATCATCTTTTCTTTTTTAAAAAATATATTTATTTATTTTATTTTTGGCTGCATCGGGTTTCAGTTGCGGCACGCGGGATCTTTCATTGCGGCGCGTGGGCTCTTTGCGGTGGCGTGTGGGCTTCTCTCTAGTTGTGGTGCCTGGGCTCCAGAGTGCATGAGCTCAGTAGTTGCGTCACGTGGGCTTTGTTGCCCCGAGGCATGTGGGATCTTAGTTTCCCGACCAGGGATCAAACCTTTGTTCCCTGCATTGGAAGGCAGATGCTTAAACACTGAACCACCAGGGAAGTCCTTAAATCATCTTTCCTATTGATCACTTCTTTGTTTCCTGTCTGTCTTCCTCTTGACAGAATAGGAGTTCTCCAAGGGCAGGGACTTAGTTTATTTTGTTGAAACCTAGACAAAAGTCCCTGGGAGGAAGATAATAAACCAGTACATAAGTAAACTTCTAGTATGTCAGAAGGTAATACAGTTTGTTCTGTAGAAAAATTAAGCAGGAAAGGAGACAAGAGCATGCATTGGGGTGTTACGCTTTAAGACGGAGGGCAGGGAAGCATTGGGGCAGAGACCTGAAGGAGATGAGGGAGGGAGTCAGATAGACACAGGAGGGAAGGGTAACCAGGCAGAGGGAACAGCCAGTGTAAAGGTCCAGAGGTTGGAATGGTGCCTGGTGTGTAGCTAGAGCAGGGTGAGCAAGGGGGCGAGTGAGAGGAGATGAGGACAGAGGAGTGACAGAGGCTGGTTCTGTAGGGTGGCACAGGCCACAGGTGGGAGTTTAGATTTTATCTGAGTGTACTAGACACCCACGGGAGGGGTTGGGGCAAGGGAGGGACAGGATCTGATTTGTGGTTTTAAAGGATTCAATGGATGCTGCGTGGAGAGCGGATCACAGGGCGGGGGGCAGGAGCAGGGGGTCCCCAGAGGGACTGGTATCTGGGCAGGTCTGCCTGACACAAACTGGGTGCCTGTGTTCCATGTGAAGGGGTCCCAGCCCTGGCTGGGGACACTCTCCGGGCCTTCTCCACGTCCTCGGCCATCACAGTCAGGCGGCCCCTGGCCTCTCTGTGGCCTTTCACGTGCTGTCTGGGTGACAGCGCCTGAGAACTACACTGGCAACCTCTGTGGCCTGGCTGGGGACTTTCACACGGATACTCAGCGTGGCTTCCGTGGCTCCAACAGCACGTGGCTCTCTGATGCCCACGGCTCTGCCACAGGCCTGCCACCCTCTGTTGCCGCAAGACACAGACCTGACAAGGCAGCCCTATTCCAGGCCTTCTGCAGATGGCTGGGGCCCGGACAGGCCCTATAGGGCCTGCAGTAAGGACATGGAGCCTCGGATCCACTTGGAGAACTGCCACAGGGGCATCGCGGGAGACTTTGTGTGCCATTCTGGGGAGCTATGCCCAGGAATGCCAGCGACGAGGCCTCCCCGTGCAGCCCTGGAGACACCTGATGGCCTGTGATGAGTGGGTGTTGCCAGGGGACGGTCCTTCTCAGCCTTTTCTCACCAGCTGGCCCAATACCACCTCCAGGAAGTCCTCCTAGGTCAGTGCCACTCAAGTAAAGTCACTGCACACCCTGCTGGATAACTGGCCCTGTGAGGACTCTCCCTCTTTAAAATGCTTCATTAAAAATGATAGCTGGGGGGGACTTCCCTGGCGGTCCAGTGGTTAAGACTCCACGTTCCCAATGCAGGGGGCATGGGTTTGATCCCTGGTCGGGGAACTAAGATCCCGCAAGCGGTGCAGCACAGCCAACAATAACAACAAAAAATGACAGCCGACACTGAGTGACATCGAATCAGCCAGGATAGTCTAGGTTCCGCTGCAGTAACCAACCAACCTGACATTTCCATTCCCAAACATGACCAAGGGTTAGTCTCTCTCTTACAAATTCCACAGTATTGTCCAGGACGTGATTCAAATTCATTTCCAGCCCGTGATGCCACGCCGGTAACATGTGCACCCCCTGCTCTTCGATCCTCACCTTGGAAGTCATAGCACTTTGGCCAGAACTCGTCGTGGTCCCACTCACCTGCAAGGGCGGTGCTGGGATGCGGAAGCACGTGGGCATTCAGTGGCCGTAAGTGACTCTACCATATGCATTAGCTCATTCGGTCCCCATAACACCCTGCCGAGGGAAGGGCTATTATTACCTCTGTTTTATGGATGAGGAAACTGAGGCACAGGGAGGTTCCATAACTTGGGCAAGGTCACTCAGAGAGTCAGCAAGATGTATGCTGCTTTGATTCCAGCTGCCCTTAGGAGGAAGTGCACGCCTTTGGCTGAGCACCTGAGCCCTCACGTGGACTGACCTGCCCACTCTTCTGACCCGTCTGCTGCCCTTCACCTCTCTTTACATTTCCTGATGTGTGTCTACACCCTCCAGGTGGTTTCTTGCTGCTTCTTCAGGGCTCAGAAACACAAACGCCAGTGGAGCCTGGCAGGCAAATGTCTGACGCAGATGTAATAATGAGGGGAGACTGCTGTATAGCACAGGGAACTCTACTCAGGGCTCTGTGGTGACCTAAATGGGAAGAAAATCCAAAAAAGAGGGGATATAGGTATACATATCGCTGATTCGCTTCTCTATACAGCAGAAACTAACACAACACTGTAAAGCAACTATACCCCAATTTAAAAAAACATAATGACGGAGGCCAGGCAAATGTGGGAGTATGTCCTTCCTATGGGGTTGGCGCTGCTCTCCCCAGATGATTCTTGCTAAGTGGGAGTCCAGGCTCAGTGGAACCCAATAGCCTTCAAATCCCAGCTCTGACACTCAGTAGTCGTATGACCTTGGGCAAGTCACTTAACCCCTCTTGGCCTCAGTTTCCTTATCTATGAAAGGGGGTGATGAAAGTCCCTGTCTCCTGGGGTTGCTGTGAGGTGTAAACAAGATGCTATATGAAAAGCAAGCTCCTGGTATCTGCTCAGTTATGGGTAGTTCTTTTCATCAATGAGATGATAATGACCTTGCGTGGTTTGTGGCTAACTCAGTTTTCTTCAGTGAATTCAGGAAGAAGATATTAATAAGTATAAAATATAATACAGGGGCTTCCCTGGTGGCGCAGTGGTTGAGAGTCCGCCTGCCGATGCAGGGGACACAGGTTCGTGCCCCGGTCCAGGAAGATCCCACGTGCCGCGGAGCGGCTGCGCCCTGAGCCATGGCCGCTGAGCCTGCGCGTCTGGAGCCTGTGCTCTGCAACGGGAGAGGCCACAACAGTGAGAGGCCCGCGTACCGCAAAAAAAAAAATATATATATAATACACTGAGGAAGCATCGAGCAGAGCCCGGTGTAGAGTAAGTGTTCAGGAAATGTTATCTCAGACCATCCTCACCACTACCATCATCTCCAACATCACCATCGCCACGATCACCCCCATCATCATCACTCTCACGTTACCTCCTGATGATACCCACCTTCCCCCTGCTCTTATGACCTGCCCTTGGCCCCCTCAACCCTCCCTCTGCTCCCTCGGTCCTCTTCTGGTTGGATACCTTCCAGAAGAGCAATGCTTGGCTCGTTATTAACTCTCATCTGTCTTCCTCCAGAGCCGGTCTGCCCTCCCCACAGCCACTACAAGCTCTGCGGCTCCTCGTGTCCCAGCTCCTGCGCTGAGCCCACCCTGCCCGACATCTGCCCAGCAGGAGGGCTGCCGGTGTGACACAGGCACTGACTGCGTGCCCCCCCCCCATCCAGCGTGGCTTCTCCATGGGGGGCGGGTACCACCTGGGGAGCAGTGAGAGCGGTACGGACACTGCTGCGCATCTTCCACCAACGCCGTGCACTGCTCCCCCTCCTCCTGCGGGTCTGGGCAGGAGTGTGGGACCCTGAGGGGCATTTTGGGGTGCCGCCCGCCCTCCCCAGGCACCTGCCAGGCCTCTGGGCACTCACACCTTCAACGGGAGGACCGCTGAGTTCCCAGGCATTTGTGCTTCCATCTTTGCAAAGTCTTGTGGCTTCTCCAGCTTGTTGTCCTTTTCCAAGGTGGAGGCTGGGAGGGGGGACAGGTCCATTTCAAAGCCGTCTATCCAAGCGAATGGGACCCAGGTTTGTTTACAGAGAGACAGAGAGCATTGATCTGGCCAAGGTAAGCACTCGTTGACCCCTGGAGATGCTTGAGCTGACTGAAGCTAAAAGAAATGATTTGGCTGAAACTAAGTAAAAATCATGTGACATATCCTAGTGAAAGTGTAGTAATTCTGGGTCCACAGAATTTTTCTGTATACTGGCTTGGTTGTTCTTGTTTACAAATAACAGGAAACCTTATTAAAACTAACTCAAGTCAAAATTTTAGAGTGTATAACTGAAAATTCCAGAGGGAGAGCTGGCATGACTTGATCAGGGAGCAGACCGTATTTCTCAGCCTTTCTCTTGGTTTGTGGTCCTCCATGGTGTTAGCTTTGTCCTCAGGCAGGCTTTTCTGGCGGTGGCAAAATGACCTCACCTTCCAAGCCTCCAATGTGCTTTCTCCACTGTGCGAAGCAAAACCCAAATCTTTTCTTCCCTCAACTACTAAACCAAAATTCCTGTGTTTCACTTTGATTGGACCCCACTTAGCCAATCGCTGTGGCTCAGGGATTATCTTAAGCCTATCTGGTCCTAGCCTCAGGAGCTGTACATAGGAGAGATCCCTCCAACCCTCACAGCTGCTCATTGTAGGGAGAAGGATACAATGGGAGCCCACTCCAGTGGACTCATATTCCCAAACCAGTATTTCTTGTTGCAACAATCTTCAAGGAATGTAAATGCCCTGGAAAACATCCCTTCTGAGACCTGAGACTTTTGTCTGAAACCCACAGGGGTGGATGTGTTTTCCATGCCTGAGGGCCCCTCCTACAAGAGTTCCATTGTTGGCTGTTGGAAAACACACAGCTGTGCCCCTCCCACCCCACCCCCTTCCAGGAAGGGAACCAGCTTTCAGAATTAGTCATGCTGTCAGCATCCCACACAACAACCCCATTGAATCCAAAGGGCAGCCCTACAGGGTGACTATTATTCTTATCCCCATTGTATAAATGGGGAAACTGAGGCCCAGGGAAGAAGACTTGGTAGCCCAAGGTCCCACAGTGAGAAAGAGGTGGAGCTAGGATTTGAACCTAGGTTTTCTGCCTCTGAGATCCTTCACACTCCACTTGTGGGTTTGGGTGCCCCCAAAGTGTGACCCACTTAAGGAAAGGGGAGGGGGGGTAACTGATTCTTCTGTTATGGGGCCTGGGACATAGTAACTCGCAGGAATGGTTTTCATTCATTCACACAACACGTATTTCCTGAGCACCTACTATGTGCCAGACTTTGTGCTGGGGATACAGAGGACTGTGTTCCATTGAACAGCCAAGGAAGGTCCCTCCCTCCCAAAGCTGACATTACAGGACGTGGGAAGGAGAATAAATATAACCAATAAGCATATAATCGCACAGCATGTCAGGAGGTGATATATGCTAGCGCTACAGAAAAAAGTAGAGAACAGGGTGGGGCGAGGTGGTTCCAGACTGAAGATGTGGTTTTTTGTTTTTCTTTAATTTAATTTATTTTATTCTTAGCTGCATTGGGTCTTTGCTGCTGCACGCAGGCTTCTCTCTAGTTGCGGCGAGCGGGGGCCACCACCACCCCCGTTGCGGTGTGTGGGCTTCTCACTGTGGTGGCCTCTCCTGTTGCAGAGCATGGGCTCTAGGCACACAGGCTCAGTAGTTGCATCTCACGGGCTTAGTTGCTCTGCAGCACGTGGGATCCTCCCAGACCAGGACTTGAACCCGTGTCCCCTGCATTGGCAGGCAGATGCCCAACCACTGCGCCACCAGGGAAGCCCCTGAAGATGTGGTTTTAAATCAAGTAGCCAAGGAAAGCCTCATCAAGAAGGTGCTATTTGAGCAAAAGTCCTGAAAAAAGAAGATGAGGGAGGGACCCATGTGACATCTGTGAGAAGGGTGAACTCGGTAGAGGGAACGGCAAGTGCAAAGGTCCTGGGGCTGGAAAGGCACCTAGTGGGTTGGAGGAACAGCAGGGGGGCCAGTGTGTCTACAGCTGAGTAAGTGAGTGAGTGAGGGGTTGATGGGGAGGAGAAGTGATGGGGGACCAGGTAGGGGAGTGATTTACAGGTTGCCGGTCATGGTGAGGACCTTGGCTTTTACCAGGAGTGAGATGCAGCCAGAGGAGGGCCCTGATCTGACTCAGGGGTTCACAGGCTCCCTCTGGCTGTGTGTGGGAAGCTGACTGTAAGGGGTGGGATGGGAGCAGAGAGACCAGGGAGGAGGCTGTGTGATGGTCCAGGAGGGAGAGGATGGAGGCTGGGCCAGGGTGGGGGCAGTGGCAGGGGAGGAGTGGTTGGTTCTGACAATATTCTCTGGTGTCTCATTCCCTCTTCTGACCAGCTGTCTGTTCTTGGGACCCACAAAATTATGCGGGGCCCTTGATCCTACACACTCACAGGGTGTGGAGCCAGACAACCTGCCTTGGAATCCCAACTTTAACCCTTAAATAACTGTGTGTCTTGTGGGGAGGTGACTGAGCTCCTCTGTGCCACCGTTTCCTCCACTGGGAGAACAATGCCTGCCTAGCAAGTGGTAAGTCCCACAGCCCCACATGCTGCAGGATTGTTAGTTGACAATAGAGAGAGGCAGTTAGCAATAGGAGGTAATGACTCAGGGATGTACAGGGGTGGGCAGTTGGCTCTCAGCAATGCTTTCTTGGATGCCAAGGTGCAGGGGGAAGGGAGATGGGAGACTGAGATGTCAGGGGCCCTGGCTGCCTGAGGGCTGCCTGGTCAGTGCCTCTGCACGGCAGTGGTTGCCAGCCGAGCTCTTAGAACTGCAGACTCATCTCCCTGCCTCTGCAGCCAAGCAGGAGCCTGCCAGCCCTAGCATCAGCCTCAGAGCCTCAGGGTGCCCCCACCAGGCCAGGGCTAGGCAGCCAGAAGTGGGTAAGGCACCCACGGCTAGCGGGAGGGGCAGAGTGGGTACCAAGGGGTCAGGGACTGAGCCGAGAGAAGGAAAAGGAAGACTGTGTGTGTGTGTGTGTGTGTGTGTGTGTGTGTGTGTGTGTGTGTGTAAAAACACAGGCTTTTATCTGAAAGGGAGAAAATGAATATATATATTTATTTATAAATAATATTTAATTATTGTATAGTATATACATAAATACATGATATCCAAAGTTCAATTAAATTCTGTTTATTTAACATTTAGGTTACCCAGTTCTGAATTTATTTTTCCTCTGTTGTTTTTGATCTTGTGTTTTATTATTTTTGTGTAAATGTTAATTTAAAAAATGTGATTGATTCGCCCCAACTTTTATTTTGATTTTTTTTTTTTTAACTACAGAAAAGTTACATAAACAGTACGGTGAACCCAAATACCCTTCACAGAGATTCACCAATTCTTAATAGTTTGCCTCATTTGCTTTACCTCTCTATGTCTCTACCTATATTCATAATTTTTTCTGAGTTCTTGCATCTCAGAAGTGTTCTCCTGCCCCTTCTATGTGCAGGGATTTTACAAGGCTTGGTCTTTTCTGATGCTAGTTGCCAAAGACTTTCAGGAGGGAGTCTCAAAATATCACCAGGTTTTTCTGTAATCACGCCTTTTCCGCTTACCTCGGGCAGACTCGGGATGACAGTCCTGGTGATTTTTCCTGCCTGAACCGCGTCATGATACATCCCCCAGGGATGAGTCCCTCAGGATGTGTGTGTCCAGGGTCTGTGCTGTAATGGTGGCCACATAGGCAGAGGGTGGGTCTCGGATGGGAGGTGACAGGAGCAGGCCTGGGGCCAGAGCAACTGTGGGTCTCCCTCTGCCTCTCTGTCTCCCTCCCTCCCTTGAAGCTTCCTATCAGGGGAAGATGGGGCCTGGGTCACCCCGGGGAGACAGACCTGCCCCTCCAACAACTAATGCCAAGGGGGAATGTGGCCCAGTTAGGCCAGATCTTCCACGAGAAGCTGAACATACAGCTTGTTATGTTGAAATATCCCGAGTTTAAATGTTGGCAACTGTGAATTTTTGCAACGCTCTCTGAACTCAAGCAAACATGTACAATCGTTGGGTTGGCCCGGGGGCCGCCAGTTTGAGATCCTTGTCTCCGGGACTGAGACAGGCTGGGAGGAGGCTACAGGGCTCCCCATCATACCCCCAAATCCTCTCTCTTGCTTCCCTATAATTCCAACTCACACCCAGGATTCCTAGCCATCAGCCCAAGCCCCCATCCCCAGTGATGAGGAAACTGGTCCAGGACTGTCAGCAAATGTGGTCCCCCTTGCCCACCTGCCCCCATTAGCAGCTCTGCCCTCACCACCCCCACCTCACTCCAGCAAGGCCTCTGTGATGGTGAGCGGGGGCATAAGAGCTGCTTTCTCTTATTATTTAAGAAATACTTGAGGAGCACCATTACGTTACTGCCAGGTGTTGTTCTATATATAATTCAGATGAAAATTTGGGGGAGGACCTGACATGATAATCAAAAAAGCAAAGAGGAGTTTCCTGGAATATGCTTTGAAGATAGATAAGTCAGAAGGGAACAGAAAGGGAGACGGTGGATGTGATTTTAAATAGGGTGATCAGGGAAGGCCACGTCTTCAGCCAGGACTTGAAGAAGGTAAGGGAATGAGCCCTTCCGTACTGACATGTGGGAGAAGAATCCCAGACAGAGGGAACAGCTGTTGCAAAGGCCCTGAGGCAGAAACATGCCTGGAGGGGAGGAGGGGTAGCGGGGGGAGGGGGGACATGGTGGTACCTGAACCTCCCCCCTGCCCCACCCCTAGCTTTCCTAGTGCCTAAGATGGAGACTCATATAGGTGGCCATAGGGCCAGATCCAACCTTGGACACATTTCATCTGGTCCACAAAGTGTTCGGGAAATTAAAAGTCAGTTACCAGCATTTAAAAATCAGGAGATTTCATCATAGAAATCAACCTTTCCAGCTTCTCTTGGTGGGTGATGACATTGAGCGGTACAGAGTGCGGATCTCAAGGGGCCTGTTAACCTTAAGTCGCCTCGTGTGGCACCTGGAAGCCAGGCAGACAGCGACATGCCCACAGCCGCGCCCCCAAAGTGTCAAGACAGGACCTGCCAGCTCCCTCTTTTTTCCCACAGGTGCTGAATTCTGAGGCCACAGGGAGCGGCCCCACGGAGCCGCAGGCGGCCTCATTTGTCTGCCCATGGGTATCTCTGTCCCCGTCTTGCCCAGGAAGCAGGAGCTTGGACCATCACTGTGATCACACCTTCCCAGCCCCCCAGCCCAGCCTCTCAGCCTCTACCTGGGAAGGTGAGGCCCCAGCCCCACCAGGACCCCTCTCATGGGTCGGGGTGCTTCCAGCTCCCACACCCCAGGCTGCCCCATTTAGGGCCTATGAATTTGCCAGGATCCTGAAGAAATACAGCCTTAAGAGAAGAGCAATAAAATGACCGAGCCCTGACTAGCAAAAGCAAATGGCAAAAGCCCAATTAATAAAACTTTGAACTGGTGACTACAAAACACCCCACAGCCTTGGTTTTATACTTGAATTCGGCATTCCTGAAAACTTGGTGATGTTCAGAGACTATCTGTAGGTTTGGTTTTTCTCATTTCACAGGAATTCCTAGGATACTGAGAAATCACAGCTAATCTCTGCTTCAGCAAATGATTTCGGGCTTCCCTGGTGGCGCAGTGATTAAGAATCCGCCTGCCAGTGCAGGGAACACGGGTTCGAGCCCTGGTCCGGGAAGATCCCACATGCTGCGGAGCAGCTAAGGCCGTGCGCCACAACTACTGAGACTGTGTTCTAGAGTCCGCAAGCCACAACTACTGAGCCCGTGAGCCACAACTACTGAAGCCCACGCGCCTAGAGCCCATGCTCCGCAACAAGAGAAGCCACCATAATGAGAAGCCCGTGCACCGCAACGAAAAGTAGCTCCCGCTCGCCGCAACTAGAGAAAGCCTGCGTGCAGCAACAAAGACCCAACGCAGCCATAAATAAATAAATTAATTAATTAAAAAAAAACCCCAAACAAAAAACAGATAAAAAACTCCAAATGATTTCAAAAGCAAAATGAAGGGGAAACATTCCAAAAGGCTTTATTATCTATATAACATGATAATATATAACACATATATTTGTATATAAACATAAACACACAACACATAGACATATATAAATAAGTGGACACATGTTGAATATGACTGAAGTCAAGCGGGCCTAGAAGACTCATCCCAAAAGAGATTCAACCCCCAATAGGATGCAAGCGGTTGCATGCACTCCACTCCCTGCAGACCTTCCCCAGGGTCTCAGGGTTCACACCTGTCCCCATCCACACAGGAGTCTGAAGTCCTGCCCTAAACCCCAGCCCCTGCCCAACACCCGCACATTCTGTTCCACCCTGGGTTAGGTATAGGCTTATAAACATCCAAACGCAAGACCATATGATTAAAACTTCAGGGAATGAAGTTTGCAGAAGGCTCTAATTGGTGGTCCCCCCAGGCTGAAACCAGCCCTTAGATTTGTTTCGTTTGACCTGCATAATTTTTTAAAAATCTGAGCCTTTTTTTGTGTTTTGGTCGCACCATGCGGCTTATGGGATCTTAATTCCCAGCCAGGTATTGAACCTCGGCCACAGCAGTAAAAGTGCCGAGTCCTAAACACTGGACCACCAGGGTATTATTCCCTGAGCCAACTTTTAATACTGGGAACTCTACATAAAGGTTCAGGTTCCTGACATCTTTTGAAAGTATAGAAGCAATTGGCTAGAACTGTGTAGAGGTTATCCTTGAAATTCTTTTAATTAAACTTTTTTTCAAAGTAGTACACTTGCAGGATTTAAAATTCAGAAGCTAGAAGAAGGTGCATGAGCTTAAGTGAGTCTCCCTTCCCAGCCATCTCCCAGCCTCTCGGTCTTCCTCTTCAGAAGCAGCCATGGATGCCAATCTCCAAAAATATTTCATTCATTTATAAGTATGTGAATATACATTATTTTCCCCCTTACAAATGGTAGCATGTGTCTCTACATCTTGCTTTTTTTCCCATAGCAAGATGTCTGGGAGGTACTTCTGTATCTGTCCACATGAGCTTGAGCCAGTGATTTTTGTGGCTGCCCTTTATTCATTTAAATTTATTTTATTTTATTTTTATTTTTGGCTGCACTGGGTCTTCGTTGCTGTGCGCGGGCTTTCTCTAGTTGCAGAGAGCGGGGGCTACTCTTCGTTGCGGTGCGTGGGCTTCTTATTGTGGTGGCTTCTTTTGTTGCAGAGCACGGGCTCTAGGTGCACGGGCTTCAGTAGTTGTGGCATGCAGGCTCAGTAGTTGCAGCTCGCGGGCTCTAGAGCTGAGGCTCAGTAGTTGTGGCGTATGGGCTTAGTTGCTCGGCGGCATGTGAGATCTTGCTGGACCAGGGCTCGAACCCGAGTCCCCTGCATTGGCAGGCGGATTCTTAACCACTGCGCCACCAGGGAAGTCCTAGCGGCTGCCCTATAGACAGGACGATAGTTCTGTTTGCCCAGCTGCCACCGTACCTTATAGTCTCATGCCTGTCCTGCTTCACTCATTCATGATTCTTGCCTGGCCCCACTGGCATCTGAGTGTGCAGACTCCGGCACAGGTGAGGGATGGAGCATCCCTCCTAGCCACCGAGCACTCGCCCCTTCTCTGTCTCGGACGCATGCAGTTCCTGGACTTCCCAGCAGAGGGAGACACCACCCCACCCCCAAGACCACCAGAAGGGTCTTCAAAGGAACATTGCAATCTTGAAATGTCTGGGCAAGAGATGTTATCTGACCCGACACAAAGACCCCCTTAGCTGGACTGGGATCCGCCCCCACCATGCCTCCCCTTCTCTGTTTCTATCTCCCTCTGAACCTCCTGCTTCGACTGAACCCCACCCTGACTGAGCCCCACTCTTTGCAGGGACTGGCCCCTCCTTGGTGGGAGTTGTAGGGAGACCCTGTCCTAGTCTAGGGCCTGGGATTGAGAAATTGCCCAAGGGGCCCACATAAAGAAAGCGTGTAGCTGGGCGGGCGTTCCTTGCCCCACCCTTCCCCCTCCCTGCTGAGAAGTGGGGAGGGGTCCTTTCTCCCTGCCCCCAGCAGAGCCTTGACCTCAAAACCCCCTCTCCTTGTCCTGCACTCCACACTGCCCATGGTACCCTCTCCCTGGCCTGGCTCCTGCACCCTCCTCCCCACCCCCGCAATGGTGTTGGGGGTCGCCTGGAGTCCAGCTGGTGGCCAGTGCAGAGCCACCCTAGGAAGGCCCTGCCCCTCCCCGTGACCCCAATCCTCCGCCAGCCACTCAAAGGCGCCTTGTTCTCCATCCAGCCCCCAGACAAAAGTCCCTCTGTCTAAAAAGGCGGAATTGGGGGGAGGGGGCACCCCAACGGGGAACAAGTGGGGACCTGCACAGACCCCAGCTGGAAGGAATGCCATGAGGAGGAGGGACAAGAGAGGGAGGAGGGAGGGGAAGGGAGCCTTGCATGGTGCAATGGCCTTATTCGGGGTGAGAGGCAGCCCCTGTCCCAACACCCACTGCGGAGACATCTGGCTCCCAGCACCCCTGGGAAGAACCCAGGCTGGGAAGGTCTGCCTGGTGCTGGGAACCAGGTCCCAATCTCCCTAGGCCATGATGGGCACGATGGGGAAGAGGTCACGGTCTACGGCCCAACAGCTCACCGCCCCCTTACACACCCCCTCCC
>NW_020185321.1:4740740-4747685 GCF_003031525.2 Neophocaena asiaeorientalis asiaeorientalis
TCCCCACCTCATGACCTTGGTCCTATCAACATCTTCTGCTGACCCTCAGACTGTGTCAACGGCAACAAGCAGCCCGGAGGAGGACTTTAGATCTCCCGCAATGGCCACCCATCCCCCCTCCAAGGACAGCACACGATCTAAGTAAAAGAGATTAGGTTATTACAAACAAAGCACGGCCTTCCCCCCACCGCCCCGCCAGGCAGAAGCTCTGCCATTAAAGACCTGAGCCCCTCTTCCTTCCAGGTCCTTTTCTGAGGGGCAGGTGACTGGAGAAAGCCACCTCCCTGGATGTGAGGGGCAGAGTTCCAGCCCTCATCGTATTCTCCTTCTGCCTCGCCTAAGGCTGCTGTGTGTGACCCTAGAGACCCCAGGGAGCTCCCTGCCACTAGTGGTTGGGGGTTGGAACTGTCTCTTTAAGAGCAGGTGTGAGGTGAGAGAGCCCCTGAGCTTTAGGGAGTCAGACTAGTTCTCTACCTGCCCAGGTTTGCTTAGGGCGTGGAGGCTGCGGATAAAGGCAGGACCCAGGCTAAGCAGCCCCGCTGTCTCCCGGAACCTGAACCTCCGCGCAGCTTGTGGAGCACGCAGGTGAGGGGCTGGGGCCCCCTCCCTCCACTGCTCTCTGCTAAAGACCCCTAGAACCTTCCCCCTTCAAGGTCCTTTGCTGGGGGAGCAGATTAGAGAAAGCCCCCCTCCCCATCATTCACCACACAGGAGGCCAGGTGAGCCAGCTGGGGCAAGTGTAAGGCCCACAGATGGGACTGGGGTGTCTGTTAGACTGGTGGGTCTGGGTAGAACGGGGGTTCTGAGTAGAACAGAAGTATCTGGATCGGGAGGATCAGACTGGCTGGATGGGTGGATGACTAGGTGGGCTCAGGGTGTCCGCATATTGGGAATGTGTGGGTCCTGGAGACCTCTAGGAGAAGGGGCTGGCGGCTTCCCGGGGAAGCTGTAACATGGGGAGGTGGCGCGGAGACTTCAGGGACACGAGGGAGTCATTTTGCTCAGGCCTGAAGGGCCTGGCCACCGTCATGGAGAAACAGAACGACAGTAGGGGGTGGACGGCGGAAAGTCCTCACACCAGCACTGGGATCTCTGGGGCCAGGAAAGAGCAGAGAGGGGTGGGCGCAGCCTCCGTCTGCAGGCTGCCTTTCTCTCCAAGGCGTCACACCGACTGCAGTCAGTTCTGGAGCTGCCCTGGGGCCTCTTCCAATAACAGCCTGAACAGGGCAGGAGAGGGCAGATGCCCGGATGCCAGCTCCCAGCAGCCCACACCATGGGACAGTAGGGTGGAAATGTCGTGCAGGGGTTGGGGTACGGCTGAGACCACCCATCAGTGCCCCTTGTGCTGGGGATGCTGGGAGATGCCTGGGGAGGGGCTGTATGGCGGTGAATGGAGCCCTCACCGGCCAGGGAGGCTTGGAGGCTCCCATGGAAAGAGGCTTAAGCGCTGAGACTGAGTCCCGGGTGACAGTATAGAGCATTAAGCTGAATTCGCAGGGGTGACAGGGTTGCGACAGCAACGTGAGCTAATCGTAGTGCCAACTTCATCAAGCTGTGAAGATTACATGTATGAACAAGCGCAAAGAGCTGAGAACAGTGCCTGGCGTGGGGTAAACATTCAATCAGCACCTGCTCTTATTACTAGTATTAGTGTGATCGTGGGGTGACAAAGCCTCACGTGTTCGCTTTAGACTACAGGTGGTCCTTCTGCAGACCTGTGCTGGGAGCCACTAGGCTGTCCTGCTCACATACACATTCCAACTCTCCCCGCACCACCCCAAATTTGGGGGGGGGCGGTCTTAAACGCCTTAGTAATGTTCCCCAAAGCTACAGGCCCTTTTCCTGCCTGAACGCTCAAAGAAATGAATGCTCAAATTAAAACTGTGAGTCTGGTATATGGGATGAACCGGGAAGCTAAGAAGGTTCCCAGGAAAGAAATTCAGGGAGGGGGTTACATAGAGGCCAGAGAGAGAGAGACACAGGACGGGACGTGCTCTCCAGCTGCGGACAAGGAGACAGAGCAGGCAATGTCAATGGGCTTTTTACCAGGCTTAGGGAGGGTATGTGTTTTGCTGTCTGTGAAATGGGGTGTATAACCAATGGCCTCCGGGATTCTTGGGGGATTACATGAGTGAAAACCCAGCAAGGTCATTTGGCGGTGCCCAGCACAGGGTGGATCTAAGTGTTAGCTCTTGCTATCAAGATTGGGACAATGTATGCTGTGGCAGTGGGGCAGGGGTGGGAGAGGGGACAGGGGGACGCACAGGGGGACTGATGCTGGACCAAGAAGGGGGTGGCGGAGTGTTCTTTGTGCCGCGCAGGCCTACCTGGGGAAAGAGGAGTTGTTTGCTGCCAGAGGAGCTTGGTAGGGGTAGAGGCAGCACCAAGGACTGGGTGGGATGGGCAGGGGTGGGGCAGAAGCAGGAGGGTGGGGTGCGAGGAGGGTGGGGCAGAAGATGAGGCTGGGGCTGCCCTCTCCCTCCCCCTCCCCCCTCCCCCATCCTCTCTGAGTTCTCTCCTCCCCACATCCTGCCCAGAGCAACAAGAGGAGCCAGCTCAGTCCCCAGCCCTGGCCCAGCCCAAGTTCTGCGAAGTCTGGGCAGGGCGGGCAGGCTCCGAGCTGTCTGTGGGAGACACTCCCAGGAACAAGGCCTCCTGCCACCTGGCTCCCAACACCCCATTTCCCAAAACACCCCAAGGCCCTGAGAGAGTCCTGAGTTAGGAACAGCCTCCGCAGAGCCAGGTCTGGTTTAAATCCCACTTCCTGGCAAGGTGACCTTGAGCACCCACTTTCACCTCTGGAGCCTCAATTTCCACATCTGTAAGATGGGGATAACAGCTGGCGGCACCTTCCTCATTTGGTTGCCAGGGCGATTCACTTAAAGCCTCAAGTCCAGGTCCAGTGAGTTATTATTGCTGCTCCCCCTGTAGGCCTTCGTTCTCACCCAGCCCCCACTGCACTTTCCGGCTCCTTCTTATCTCTCAGCCCAGCGGAGTTTCAAGGCCAGGCTTTCTGCCCTGGGGTGAGCTGTGTACCCTGGATAAGGAGCACAGTGGCAGGGGATTGGGAACCAGAGGCATCCCGGTGGCCCTGCTAAAGCTGGACCTCCCCCCTAGATCCCTCCAGGCCAGCTCTCCGACATGCAAGAGGTGGCCCTGAGCCTGCTTGTCCTCCTGGCAGGTGAGTGCCCGTTCCTGGACTGCCTCTCCCCTGACCCCCTCAGCTGGGTGGTGACCACGCTTGTGTGTGGCTCTCTCGTGCTTTCTGCCTCCCCTGTGGGGTGGTGAGTCTCAGGACAGCATCTCCTGGAAGGTGGGAAGTGCCATACTGGTGATTTCAAGGAACACATAAAGGAGGACCTCTTATAAGCAGAGGTTCACACAGCTCGTCATGCATGGTCTTGATGTCTCCTTGGTGATATCGAGAAGGCTCAGCTCTGGGCTACTGTGTCTTTAACACTTCTTAACACTTGATTACGAGAGGTAAGAGTTTCAAGGTTATGTGGCAAGTTACCAAAGCCCCTTGTGCCTCAGTTTCCCCATCTGGACAATAGTAGCACCTACTTATAGAGTCACTGTGAGGATTAAACGAGTTACTATTTGCAAAGCACTTAGAAGAGTGCCTGGGACAGAGTAAGCACCATGTGTTTGTGCTTTAAATATAATTTAAAAATATGAACCTCCCTTTAACAAAGAAAGAACAGAGCTTAGGCCCAGAGCTAAGGCAGCCCACTGCTTCTAGCCAGAATTCAAACCTAGTCCTTTGCTTTCATTGTACCTGTTTTTTTTTTTTTTTTTGCGGTACGCGGGCCTCTCACTGTTGTGGCCTCTCCCGTTGCGGAGCACAGGCGCCGGACGCGCAGGCTAGGCGGCCATGGCTCACGGGCTCAGCCGCTCTGTGGCATGTGGGATCTTCCCGGACCGGGGCACGAACCCGTGTCCCCTGCATCGGCAGGTGGACTCTCAAGCACTGCGCCACAGGGAAGCCCTCATTGTATCTGTTTTTATCAGTTACATTGGGCAAGACTGCCATTCCATTCAGGGTAGTGATGTAAAGTTGCATTTTTAAATAAAGCATATTAAGTTTATAATTAGTAAGTCACTTTAAGGGGAGTGGTGAGGGATGGGTGGGATGTGGACGTGGCAGAACCAGGAGGTGAGGGCTGAGAACGCCTGGGAGCTGAAGCCACCTGTCATCTTGACAAGACCATCGCTCGTTTCTGCAGGGGGTGTGGATTAGCCAGGTGTCTGGAAACATCAGGCCAAAGGCTGGCTAGGTGGCCCAAAGCCACCCAGGTGAAAACCTGTTGCAGGTGTGGGGCTGAGTCGGGGGAAACCCTCATTTCCGAGGTGGAACGTGCAGAGGAGCTAGTTTGGGGTTGGACCCCTGTGCCCGTGGGAGGTAGGGAACTGTCCATCAGGGGACCCTACGCTGAGGCCTGGAGCTCCAACGGCCCTGGCCCCAGCTTTGCCGAGGCCAGCACCCCCATCTCTCTCCTACCCCGCTTCTCCCCGCCAGGCCTGCCTGCCTTGGATGCCAACGACCCGGAAGGTGAGTCAGACTGACTCTTCCACCAGTCCCGCCCCCAAAGTCTCCCCCAGGACCCCTGCATCCCCACTCTTATCCTGGATTCATGTCCTATTTTTCTTTCCTTGCAGATAAAAACAGTCCTTTCTACTATGGTGAGAGCCTGTGCCCCTCCCTTTGCAGCCCCACTCACCCCTCAGACCGATTTCGTGCCAACGGTCCCACACAGGGTTGAGTGAGGGTCTGATGGGGGTGACCCAGGGGTGAGGATTGGGGCATTGAACAGTAAACACAGGGGATTAAGGCAACCAGGCATGCCAGCCTGGTCCTTAGAACCACCCCCACGTTTTCTTCCACGTCGCCCTATGCTCCCTCCCTCCCCTCCTCAGGCCTCTGCTCAAATGTGCCCCTTCAGCCGGGTCTCCCCTGGCCACTCTCCCTAAAAGAGCTGTCTTCTGACTCTCTGTCCCCTGGCCCTGCTTATATGTCTTCAGACCGCTTCTCTCTACCTAACTCCATGTTAGATCTCTGTCGCTTGCTGTGTAGAGACTGGAAAGTGAGTGCGGGGGCTGGAGGGCTGTCTGTTCTCTCCACTGCTGTATCCCACATCAGGGGTGCCTAATGCATATCGTCAAGCGGTTGGGGGCTTGGATGAGGAGGGCACGGGCTGGCACCGAGGGCCCCCTCTGGGTTTCTCCTAGACTGGTTCAGGCTCCGTGTCGGCGGGCTCGTCTTCGCAGCGGTCCTGTGCGCCATTGGCATTATCGTCCTCATGAGTGAGTGGAGCAGCTGGCGGGGGAGCGGGCAGCGCAGGGCGGTGGGTGTCTTCCCCTGACATTCCCCTCTCTCCTAACAGGTGGGAAATGCAAATGCAAGTTCAGCCGGAAGCCCCGGTAAGATGGGTTCCAGGCAGTGTGCCTGCCTCATACTGGACAGACACCTTTCGGGGGAAAGAGCTAAATTTGGCAAAAAAAAAAAAAAAAAGAAAAGGCCGGGTTTCTGGGTCTTGCCCTGGAGAATTCCTGTTACTGAGATCTTCCAGGTTTATTCTTCAGAGCCATGAATCCTCAGAGGGCCTCCAATCATGAAATGCTTTGGTCCCTGGGATGGTACAACTTTGTGGGAAAATAGCTAGGAAGATATGTCGGGGCAAGCTGAGAATCCTCTAGCCTTGAGGGAGAGGATGAACGGGGGTGAACAGAGATCTCATCACTTTTCTTTCCCTAGTCACTATCCAGGGGATGCCCCACCTCTCATCACTTCAGGTAAGACAGGGACAGAATGGAGCTGACTGGGACATAGGGTATGAGGTGTGTGTGTTTGTGTGTGTGTGTGCACGTGTGCGTGTGTGTGTATGCACCCTGGGGAGAAATAACCTGATCCACTCTCACAGGCTGACCCTGTCACCTCTCCCAGGCTCTGCCCATAACTGTTGAGGATGGATCAGCGGAAAGAGCACCGAGGGCCACTCTTTCCCCGACTCCTGGCTCTGCACAGGATCCAAAACTCCAGGATGGAATTCTCAGACCACCTGGCCAGGGCTCCATCTCACCTCTCAGTGGAGGGGGTCTTTGTTCAATTTTCACTCTTAAATGATCTTGCCTCACGCCCAAGCAGCCTCGAAACTCCCTATGTGCGCGTTGGGGTTTTGGGGGGCCGGGAGAAGGGGATGTGCATGGGGGCCAGCATGGAAGCTGGCAGCTGAATCTCTCCACTGGGACAAGCCCACAGGCCTGCTTCCTCATGACCTGGTGGACGGCATAGGGCCTGACCTCTGCCTCCGTGGCCATGGGAGCCACATCTGCCATTTAAAATGCTCTAGTAGCCACATGGGGGACGTTCTGAGAGTGAAAGGGAGCTCTAGCCAGACGGAATGCTGGGACCCTCAGGTGGACAGTGGGACCTTCCCAGGAAAACTGGGATGTGGGATCATCCTTTCACAACAGGAGTAGCCAGCTAGCTTATGACTACAATAGTGACCCTCTGACTCACCTCAGACCCCATTTTATTATGAAAGACCCTTCCTAACACTCAAATGTTCCTGTAAGACCTTTAAATTATTCCCCATGATACTCCTAATAATATATAATGGCCACACGGTGTGAGAACTCCAACAAGCCCTAAACTCCCTCGAGACGGTCTCCAATAGCCAATAAGACTTCCAAAATGTCCCCAAGAGCCATAAAAATGCCTAAAATCCTTCAAAACACCCCGCAGTATCTCCTACAATACATAAGACACAAGACCAACAATAAACCCGTGACCTGTCCCCTAATAATGCCCTCATATCCCTTGGACATCCCACTAGGCCCCCCATAATCATGACACACACTCCTTAGAAACCTCGCGAAAGCTCAACAAGGGCAGCCAAAATGTACCCTGGGACACCCCCCCACCCCCGCCCCATAATACCGTTC
>NW_020185321.1:4747846-4771578 GCF_003031525.2 Neophocaena asiaeorientalis asiaeorientalis
TCCTCCTCCCTCACCCCACCCCCATGCCACAGCAGACACCCTCTCCCAATGACCCCACAACAACCGGTGAGACGGGTGCACAGCGCGTTTATTGAGCTCGTACACTTTCAGTCCTCGCCCCTTTCACCGACACAGGACGGGTACCTCGGACTCCCGGCGACGATTCTCAATTTCCCGCCTATTCCCTGCGCACGCGCAACAGGGAAGACACGCTGGGCTTCCGCCTCGGCAGCAGGCATGCGCACAAGCAGCAGAGGAAGTTAGCAAGCCCGGCAGGGAAAACCGCCCAGCTACTGATGACGTCATGGAGGCGGGCACTAAAAGCGATTGGCTGGATTGAGTTTAGAAGGAAAAGGAAAGCTATCCTTTCCGTGGTACTTTTACAGGGAATAAGGAGGGTTGAGAGTGGGTTGAGCGGGGCGCTTCCAGACCTCATGGAGCTCTGCACATTACCCCCCGCCCCCCATGATTTCTGTACTGTCTCCGTGTGGCGGTGCCCCAGCCTGAGCCCCCAAGTCATCCTTGGAGGGGGAGGGGTCATCTACCCCCAGCCAAGATGTTGCTTAAGACTGGACGAGCAGCTCTTGCCTTGAACTTGGCCTGTGGTCAGTATCTCACAGGACCAGCAGTCACCTCTGAGTAGGACCAGGAGTCTAGGCAATGGGGCATCCAGAGGCCCAGGACTCCCCATGCCAGCCCTCTGCCAGCCATGTCCAGGGGCCCTTCCAGTCTCAGGCACTGAGGTCTAACTCGTGATGCTGGTAGATCTGTGTGGGGCCCTTGAAGCAAGCAGCGAAGAGGAAGCGCCTGCCGGCCATGGTGATATGGGCAAAGGCCCGGGGGGCCACCAAGGCTGGGGGCCCCAGCTCCTGCAGTGGCTCCAGGAGCCCCCTGTCAGGCTCAAGGCGGAAGACCTGGCTGAAGGCGAAGTCGCTGCCCAGGATAGCCAGCTGGTCCCTGGCGATGAGCAGTGGCTGGAAGACGTGGGCACCGCGAGAGGGAAGCTGCTGCAGCAGGCGAAACATGGAACCATCCCAGCGCATGACCTGCGGAGGGTGGCCGCTCATTAGGGCTGGGGTCCAAGAGGGCCAGGCCTGCCCGTCAGTGGTCCTCTAGGCTTTGGAGGACTTGGAACAGCTTGGGAACAGAGGCCTGTAGGTCCCCAAACTCCCACAGCTTTCTTATCTTCATAAATGTCACCACCCAGCTGCTCAGGCCACCGACTTGGAGTCATTCTGAGCCCTTCTCTCTCCCTCACACCCCACATAGAATCAGTCAGCCCTGGAATCTGTCAGTTTCACCTACCATGGTATTTATGTCTCTCATTTATTCTGGCTGTACTCCAGCCCAGCCACAGTCACCTCCCTCCTGGACCATCACACAGCCTCCTTCCTGGTCTTCCTGATCTCCCTGCTCCTGTCCCTGTGCCCACAGTCTGCTCCCCATGCAGACACCCTGTGAACACCTGCGTCAGATCAGTGCCTTTTAGGCCCAGAGCCCTCCCCCTGGCTGTACCTCACTCGAGAGAGAGAGTGCTGGAGGGGGTGGGCCGTCAGCCCCGGGGCTTCAGGGTGCGGTGGTTGTGATTAAATGTAGGCGCTGGGGTGTGTCGGAGTTTGGCGGTAGAATCTCGGGGCCAGTGTCAGTGTTGGGCGATGGGGAGTGGCTTAGGGCAGCCAGCCTCGAGGGGTCACAGTCTTGGAGTCAGTGTTGGGGTGGGGTCAGAGCTCAAAGATCAGCACATTAGGAAGCTCAGCCCGTGAGGCGGGTCAGAGTTCAGAGGCCAGTGCGCAAGGTGCGGTCAGCGCTGAAAGGCCAGCCCTGAGTGGGAGTCTGCTGATGCAGGTCAGGCCCGGCCTGTGCCTGCCCCACGGGACTGGGCTCAGCCTCACCATGGAGTCCCCGATGTAGCGTGTCAGGTACAGGAACACATCTCCGCTGGCCTGGAAGTGGCGTGTGGCATAGACGTCTTCGGCCTCGGGGATGTCCGTGCGCCTCTCGAAGCGGCCCCCAAACCACTGGAAGAGCACGGGCCGCTGCGAGGCGGAGGCTAGCAGCAGGTGGGGCCGGCCGTCCAGCTCGAGGGCCTCGGCGTCCGTGTCCCGGTGCCAGGCGTGCAGGCTCTGGCGCGGGTAGAAGCCGGGCCCGTCGCGGCACAGCAGCGTGGTGCTGCCTGCCTTGGATGCGTCGGCCACCACGAAGCAGGGCTGCCCGTCCAGCCACAGGAGCTCGGCATCATTGGGCCGCAGCAGCCGCCGTGGAGCCAGGGCCTGCAGCGGGGCCAGGCGCAGGTCGGGGCCGGGCCGGGCCCACAGCTGCGAGCCTCCCCACAGGCGGGCGGCCAGCACGAAGAGGCGCGGGCCCAGCACCAGCGGCTTGCAGGACACCACCGAGGGCGCTGTGGGGAGGCGGGGAGCAGGGCGCCTGTCAGACGAGCTGGGCAGGCTACCTGGGAGGCGGGAGGATGGGAGTGGGCTTACCAGACAGCTCTTCCTCCTGCTGGAAGCGCTGCAGGCTGTAGTCCCAGGTCAGGATCAGGCAGCGGCCGGCAAAGGGCTGTGCCAGGACGACGTGGGGCTCCCCTTGGTAGGAGAAAGCCTCTACGCCCAGCGCTGACTCGCCGACCGTCTGGAACCAGGACAGCTCTGGGAGGGGGTGCAGCGGGGAGGGGAGAGAGTCAGGCAGGCCAGGGGCACCCCACGGGTCCTCATCACTGGGTCCCGCTTTGCACACCTCTGAGGTGAGGACCACGACGGTGTTGACCTCGTAGGGACATACAGTGGGATCTTTTTACCTATGGACGTATTAACTCACAACAACATGGCGGTACTCTGTTTTCTAAGCTGCGTGGCATCAGCAAATAGTTGCTTAGAAGTAGCCATTTATTCATTCATTTAATTTCACAAGATCCCTATGGGTTATGTTCTGCTATTATATCCACTTTATAGATGAGGAAACTGAGGCTAAGAGGCACAGGCAGCCAGCTGTCCCGCCAAATCCATCCCTCCCATCTTCCATGAGATAGGATAGCAGCTGGGCAGAAAGCTGCCCAGCCAGAGGCCACATTAGCCCAGCACTCCCCCTACGCTGCCCCCCAGCCTCTGAGGTCCGCTGTGGCCATGACCAGACCAAGTTCCCAATGGAACAAAAGCAGAGTGATGGCTGTAGTGCTTGCCTTGCTTGTAGGAAGATGGCTCATCCTGGACTTGGCCCTTTCCCCTTCTCCTTGTGAACTGGCATATGGACGGGGCCACAGCTCGGTTTCAGCCGTGGAAAGCAGGATAACACCCAGGGCCTGCCCCACCCACCTGGACCGCTCACCTCAGACCCTTCTGTTTTCTTTGATTCTTGGTATTTACAGCCTCTTTGTTACGGCACCTTAGCACTTTTGGTAACGGTGCACCCAGATTGCCCAGTGTGGTGGCGGTGGAGCCGGGTGGTGGACTCCAGTTTACAATACTTCACTCTACATGCCAGGCCCTACTTCTAGGGACCAGGGTTGAAGCAATGAACCAAACCACTAAGCATACCCATCCAAAGGGGATCTTTAAAAATGGCCTTCAAATCATGTCACTCCCTGCTCGCAACCCTCCATGGCTTCCCACAGCCCTCTGGATGAAGTCCACCTTGTTCTCTATGGCTTTCGAAGTCCTGCAGGGTGAGGCCCCTGCACCTTCCACCTCATCTGTGTCCTTCCCTCCTCACTCCCGTAAACCAGACGTGCCTCCCTTTGATCCTCATTCAGGACAAGCTCTGTGCTGCCTTGGGGGTCCCTGCGCACGCGGGCTCCTTCCTCTGTACTCCACTTAGCTACATCCACATCTAGTGCTACCTCTTCAGAGAAGCCTTCTCCGATGCCCCAGGTAAGGCAGGACCACCGCCTAAACTCTCTCATCACCCCCTGTGTTTATCACGATGTGTACCATACACTTATTGGTGCAATGTTTTATTGAATGTCTGTCTCCCCACCCCCAGGACTGTGACCCCATGAGGCCGAGGCCAAGGCCCAGGGTTATCTTGGTCACCACAGTGTGCCCATCGCGTCTCACAGGGATGGGCACCGACTGGACCTCAGTGACTGTGTGTTGAATAATGGAATGAAGAGTCACTAAGTTAAACTCCCTTGTTCTGTGAATCCCAAAGACCAGAAACATGTCTTATGCTTTGATGATGATGATGTTAGTAATGGTCTTCAGGTTTGAACTCAAATGTCCACTCCCTCCTGACCCTCCAGCTGTGCCTGGCCCCCGCTCTGGCTCTGGGCTCCCGTAGCTCCATGGTTTCCCTCCATCCCGGCCCTGACCCCTCTGTGCTTCCCCCCATCCCAGGCCTGATCATTCTGGGCCATCCCTCTCTGCTTGCCTCTGGCTGTGGGCTCTGTGAGGGCAAGACCCAGGACTGGCTTCATCACTGCTGTGCTCTCTGCTTTGCCCAGTACCCATAAAGGTACCAAAATATATTTGTGGAAAAGCAAAATGATCATAGGAAGTACTTTTTAAATGGTCGATTTTATATCGATAACAACAACGACGAGAATGAACATTTATGGGGGCCTCCCCTCCCAGGCCCTGCGCCAAGTACATCACTGAAGTCTCACAGCAGCCCTATGTCACTGTTTATTACCCCTATTTACAGACAGGAAAACTGAGGTTCGGGGAGGTGGTGCTGCTTGCTCAGGAGACTCACAGCCAGGAAATGGCAGAGCAGGGAAGGAGGTGAGCCCCTCAGCCCTGGCAGCCGTTCCCCAATCGCCCACCTTCTTCCGGGAACACCTGCTGTCCCTCCCACCCCACCGGGAAAGCCCCCACCTATGGCTCTGCACTTGAACGTCTTGGGGTCGAGGTGGTGGAGCTGCATGTGGGCCAGGGCGGCGGGGCCGGCACAGGCCCCGGTCCCCACGCTGGCGTTCACGGTGGGTATCCACTGCAGCAGCCAGAGGACACGGCAGTCACACTGGAACGGGTTCCCGCGGAGGTCCCTGGGGCAAGAGGCCGGGGAGGGGCTGCGACCCGGATTCCACTCCCTGCGGGCCACGCTCCCCACCCCTCCCCAGGCAAGGTTTCAGGATAGGGCCCCCGAGTGGTGTGGAAAATATGTAGGAACCATCGCAGTCATACTCATTTGTGCCAACCAAGAGTGGGCACAGATGTCCCCTTCCCCCACCCAAACATTCCCAAATCCCCCCACCCTCCCAGCCCCCTTGAGCCTCACACGTGAGTCAGGGTCTCCAGGCCTCGGAACAGGAATCTGGGGAGGGTCTCGAGATGGTTATTGGCCAGGCTTCTGGTGGAGGGAGAGAAGGAGAAACCATCAGCAGCTCCCAGGATACGCTGTGTGCCTGGGTGATGGGTGCGGGGTGCCTGTCAGGGAGGGCTGGGGCGATGGAGGCACGCACAGGTGTGTGAGTGAGCGGAGTCCTCTGAGAGCGTTCTTAGAGATGGAGCCAATCTCATTGTCTTCGATAAAGCTGTGGAGGGAAGATGGGGTCAGGGGGCGGCCCTTGGTTCCCTGCTGTGGCCCTACAGTGCTTGGGGAACTCACCCCATGGAAGCCATAGGCCACTGGAATGTGCCGAATTCTCCCCCAACAGCTTGCATAATCCCAGGGAAAACCTCCCAGGAACCTCTCCTCAGCAAGGTCCCAGCCTACAGTTTCAGGACCCAAGAACCCGACCCTATGGTCATTGCCAGCCTCGCCGTGAACACTGCCACCACCATCACCACCACTGCTGCCCTGATCACCAACACCAACACTAGCACCAATGTTACCACCCATACCTCCACCATCATCCATTATGCCCAGGGCCTCTACCATCGTCATGAACCCCAGTACCAATAACTGCCGTCATCACCAACAATATACCATGTCACCACCGTCACCGATACCATCACCACCGGTTCCCATCAATACCAACAACACCAACACCATCATTACCAAACCCACACCGGCAACACTGATAAGCGTCACCAAGAACACAGCCTTTGTGATCGATACCAAAACCAATGCCACCGTTATCGCAAGCTTCAGCACTGGTACCAGCACTGCCAACACCAGAAACATCACCTTTACCCCCAGCGCTCACATCATCACCCGTCAGCGCCACTACTGCCGCAATTCCCATACGTACGAACGTCTCCGCCATCCCCACCAAACCCCATACCAACAGCATTGCCATTACACCAACACCGACATCCTACCCCAAACCATCACCAATACCAATACGATAATTACCAATGCCCAGAATACTGCTAACTGTCACTAACACCAACCCTTCAAACTTCATCATCCATACCACCGATAGCGCCATCACCGTTGGGTCCACCGTTTTTATCAAAATCATCCCCACTCCACCATCCTCAATAATGCCACCACTTCCCTGTGAGCAGCTGCATAGCACCAGGGGTAATGCTGGCATAGTCACACTCTCATCACCACCATTACCGTCAGTCCCACCATCACCAACTAACTCAGAATAGTGTCCTCTTAATTTGAAACACTTCTTTATCTCTGGCCTCTCTGTAACCTCCCTGGGCTCCCAAAAGTCAGGTAGGACCAGAAACAGTCATAGGTCATCCAGGCCTTTTGTGAATCTTGAAACAGAGAGGGCAGCTGAGCAGAAGCCCCAACCCCACTCAAGAGGCCAGGGCCCTTGCCCCCTCCAGACGGTCCCTTGTGCAGACACTTCCTCCCCAGGGCAACAAGCCCCTATCTCCCCCACTCTAGCAGACACAGAGGGGCTCCGCCTTCCTCTCCCAGGCCCCCATTCCTGCCCCCATCTTCTGGCCTCACTCACAGGTACTGCAGGTGGGACAGGCCCGCAAACGCATCGTCCTCGATCACGGAGAAGGAGTTGGATGTGAAGAGGCTGGCAAGGAAGTTAGAAAGACAGTTTTCCAGGGTGGCTGCTCCCTACCTGACACGTTAACCTTGCCCCCTCCCAACCCCAGCCCACGTGGGCACGGTCACACACACATACGCATGCCAGGTGAGCATGTGTGTGACACGGATGCTTTCATGGACACGCACATACGTGTACATGTGCACACTCCCCCATGCGCATGTGCGTGGACACCCCCTCCCTCAGGTGGCCGTCGCTAAGCCGGGCCCCACTCACAGCAGGTGCAGTGACGGTACCCTCAGGAAGCTGCCGGCCTTCAGCTGGGTGACTCCAGTCCTAACGAGTGAGCTGGGGATGTGGGCAATGGTGGGCGAGGAGAAGACTGCTCCAGTGTGCCAGTCCCATCCCAGAGCTGTCTCCTGTGTCCGGGGGTGGGGCGGAGGGGACCCTGGCATGCCACCTGACCCTGGGTGTGTGTATTTCCCCTACATCCCAGGGGAGACAGGCATTTGCCCTCCTCGCTTGGCCAGGATCCTGGCAGCACTCAGCCCACCCCACGGCTCTCCTTCTTCCCAGGCCCCGATGCTGACCCTGCCCTTTGGAATTTCCCTCCGGCTCCTTTCCAAATCCCAGCAGCCCCCTTTCAGGACTCCCGACATCCTTTGCTGCCCCCCTCCCAAGATCCTGATGGGTCCCTGTTTCCTTGGGGAGCCAGCACCCTGCCCCCCAGCCCCTGGGGTCCCAGGACTCCCATCCGCAGCCTCAGGCCTCCAGAGGGCCGGACACTCACAGCGACAGCAGGGTCGGGGAGAAGCTCTCGGGCAGGTCCGGGGAGCCCTCACACAGGGCACTGTCTTTAGTACAGGAGCAACTCAGAGGACACTTTCCCTTTGGGGGTCTCCAGGCCCCCCCCACGCCCACCCCAGCCAGCAGCAGCAGCAGGATCCCTGCCCCTCCCATGCCCCCTGACCTCCACCGAGGCACCGGCTTCTCTCTGCCCACCCAGCTTGGCCCAGGTCGCGGCCACTACATCTCCCATGCCAGGTGGCCCTCCATGCCGCCTGCTGGCACGCTCTGCCCTGGCTTCTCTCTCCTCTTTCTTGGTCTCCCCTCAGTCTGCTTTGCTTCCTGTATCTCTTTGGTGTCTAATTTTCTGTTTATTTCTCTTTCCCTGTCTTTCTGTCTCTCTCCCTTTTTATACTTCTGACTCCGTGAGTTAGTCTGCTTCCCACTCTCTATCTCTGTCTCTCTATTTCTATCTGAATTGTCTCTCTGTCTCTGTTTCTCTTTTTCTCTGTCTGCCTCCTTCTGTCTGTTGGCCTCTCTTTCTGTGTGTGTCTGAGTGTGTGTGTGTGTGTGTGTGTGTGTGTGTGTGTGTGTGTCTCTCCCTCTGTCTGGTGTCTTTATTTCTGTCTCCCTACCCCCCCTTTCCAGCTCCTTGGAAGTTTCTTCCCCTCCTCCCACGTCCCTTCTCCCAGGAGGTTTGGGAAAGGGACTTGCTGGGCACCGGGTGCTCCAGGCAAAGCAGGGCAAGAAGGAGGAGGGCGTCAGAGGCCATAGGAAGAGCAGCCCTTGGGAAGGGGCCAGAGGGCCCCATGGGAGGGGAGGGGCCGCAGAGCGTTGGAGCTGCCCTGGCCCCTCCCGGCCAGCCCCCTCCCCAGATTCCCCACTCCACCCCACTCACGGAGTGTGAGGAGGCTGTCACCTGGGTGGGGACCGGATGGCTCTGCAGGCGGGAGGGGGGTGGGAGGAGAGACCACCAAGGGCTGGAGCCTCGGTGGCCACTCCCAGCCAGCCCCCTCCCCTGGCTCCAGTAGGGCTGGGTGGGCACTGGCACCCAGGCTTGGAGGGACCAGCTCAAGTCCAGCTGCTCCCTCTGGTGGCGACACTCAGCAGGGCAGCCGCCCTGCCCCAAACCCACAACCTCTTTTGCCCGAAATTAACTCCTTGAGTACCCACCACTCACTTAGGGGTAGGGAGCCAACCCAAGGGAAAAAGGGTGATAATGATGCCATCCCCTTCCTTCAGCACTGACTCTGTACCACGCCGCGTCCTACAAGTTCATCTATTAGCTCGTGCTGACCTCACTACAGCCCTCCGAGGCTAATGTATCGTACGGCTATTTTACAAATGGAAATACTGAAGCGAGGGGTCAGGTCATTTGAGATCTGGGTTATCGAGCTGGGGCAGAGCCAGGACTCAAGCCCAGGCAGCTGGCTGCACAGTCTCCCAGTATGATTTTGCATTCCTCCTTTGGAGATCAGAACCCATGGATACTGGCTGTTTTCGTTTGGACTAAGCTTTTAGCAGTTTGGATAGATTCTGTTCATTAAATAAGAAAAATAAATAAATGACATTACCCAGTCTGAAGTAGTGGTAATAATACTCACTGAGCCCTTACTATGCATCAGTCTTGACATGAATTTACTCAGTGCTCACAACAACCCCTTGAGGTCGGTAGTATTATTAACCCCCACTTTACAGATGGGAAAACTAAGGCGTGAGGAGAACACACAGCCTCTCTTGGCACTGCTGCACACACCCAGAACACTTGGAGGACAAGGGACCTAACAGCACCAGCTAGGGGTCACCGGTCACGAAGCAGGGCACGGGGTGGGCCTGGCACGCGGGCTAGTCGGGGCTTTGGAGGGCACCGGGCAAAGCTGCGGGCAGATGAGGCCCAGGCCGCGTTGGGTCAGCTTCGGGTCGGCACACTCAGGACTGTTCCACTAACACCTTTTACAGAAAAGTAGAAATGTGTGTCTTACTGGTAAAGCATAAATTATTAAACTTGAATATTTTTTTTAAAAGTATTAAAAGTGACCACCCCTGACACCAGGCGGGGTCACTCAGATCAGGGTCATCCCTGATCCTCAGTTTGCCCATCTGTCAGATGGGGCAGTCGTGTCACCCACTTCTCAGATGTGTAGAGAATTCCTCCTCTATCCGAGAGGATAGAGGGTGTTCCGAGAAGGGTGGGCACCCCACAGCTTGGGGTGGATTCTGGACCCAAGGGCTTGTCCTGCACCTGGACATCTCTGTGATTTGAGCAAGGCCCTTCAGGTCTCTTTTACCTCAGCCATAAAGCAGGGATGATAAACTTCTTTACAGGGTTTTTGAGAAAGATAGATAAAGAGCTCTGGGCCAGGGACACCGAGGGGAGACAGATGGGCCTAAATCCATACTCACAGAGTGTTCAGCCCAGCAGGTCCTCCCTCCTGTTTATGATGAGAAGAATGACAAGGATGATGATGGTGACAGCTTACTTTTGTGTGTGCGTGTGTGATCACTTAGTGTGCTGGGCTTTGTTCTCAGTATTTTCCATGCATCATTTCAGAGAATCATCCTGACCTCCCTCTGAGTTGAATAGTATTATCATTTCCATTCTACAGAAGGAGAAACTGAGCCACAGAGAGGTTAAGTCATTGGCCCATCACCCAGCCCGAAAATGGCTGGGCCTCTCCACTCTGGAGCAGCTGGCCCTGTGAGGGGAGGGACCCCAGCACTGGCTAGAGCTAGCCAGGTGCCCCCCTCCCTGCTGGCCCCCCTTGCTCCTCTGTCATCCCTCCCCAGGGCTACATAAATATTAGGGTTATCATTAACCAGGGACTGCTGGTGACTGGGGTATAGGGCCACAAGGGGCAGAGGCTCATGAGGGAGACTTTTGAAGCTGCCGGGGTCCTCTGAGACCACGTGCACACGCGCACGCACACACGCGTGTGTGTGTGTGTGTGTGTCAGGGCCACCTGTGCCTGGGTGTGAGCCGTCTACCTGCTCCTGATCTGTGTCCTGCAGAGTGTGGTATCTGGGCCCAGGTCTCTTTCAGGTGGGGGCAGTTTCTGTCCTTAACCACCAGAGGGACCTTGGGAGAATTATCTCCACTTTGCTAAACCTTGGTTTGCGGATATCTAAAATGGAGTTTATAATAAGACAACATCAGGGGGACTTCCCTGGTGGTGCAGTGCTTAAGACTCTGAGCTCCCAATGCAGGGGGCCCAGATTCGACCCTTGGTCAGGGAACTAGATCCCACATGCGTGCCGCAACTAAGAGTTTGTATGCCACAACTAAGGAGCCCACGTGCCACAACTAAGGAGCTCTTGAGCTGCAACTAAGACCCAGCGCAACCAAATAAATAGTAATTAATAAGTAAATACATATTTTTAAAAACGACAACGTCAGGTTCAGAGACCTCTGAGCCTGGCCCAGGGTGATACATGTTACCTTAGTGATTTCTCCATTTTGTAGGATGGGAAACCAAGGCACAGAGAGGTCTCTTGGGCTGCTCGAGCTCTCACAACTAGGAATGGCAGAGCCCAGAGCTGATCCCCCTTTTCTCTGTCACCAGCGCCTGGTAACCTGGTCTGCCCATGAGGGTGCCAGGTGTGTTGTCCTCCAGGGGGTTTTAGGGGTCACATGAGTTCAGGGACGGGGAGGTTCTGGGCTAAACACATCAGCGCACATTTGGTGGTGTCTCCAAGTGTGTGAACACAGAGCGTAGGCCTGTATGTCTGCGACTGTATGACCAGCTGTGTGCCTGTTTGCCGGTGCATGAGGATGTGTGTGTGTGTGTCTGTCTGTCTGTTTTTATGGTTATGAAACCACAGCGTGGTTGGTTGTATGCCTGTGTCCTTGACAGTGTTTCTGCTTCTCCATGAGCCCACATAAATGTGTGTGTGTGTCTGTGTACAAATGTACACAGTTTGTGTGCCTTCACATGCCTGAGATCGTGTAGGAGTGCTGGCTGTGGCGGTGCCTTTGACTGTATTTGTGTTTCGTGTGTTTCTGTACAGACATTTGTCAGTATTGTCCTTGCAAGGGTCTGTATCTCTGTGACCATTTGTAAGAGTGCACAGTTGCGTGGTTGTGTCTTTGTGCCTCTATACGGGCATCCATCTCAATGAACACGTGTGTGTTTTGTGTGTATACAAATGTGTTTGTCTTGGTGTTTTGTGACTGGTTACGAAGTGCTGGTGGGTCTCTTTGGGTTTCTCTATGCGTGTGTCATTCTGAATTTGTATGTATGTACATGCATGTATTTGTCTTGTTTTGTGCCTGTTTATCCAGGTCTTTGGGTTTCTGTGTGTGTGTGTGTGTGTGTGTGGTGTGTACCCGCACAGTCAGTAGAAGACAACCTACATACACGCTGAAATGCCCTCCAGACAGCCCTGCGGTGCTGACGAGGGCCCCGCAGGACCCTGGGGTCAGGGGTCAGTGGACTCCTAGGCACTCAGGCCAGGTGACCTTAAGCCCAGGCTGGGCCCAATTCCCAGGGAGCAGCGTGGAAAACCATTGACACCCACCCTGCCCTCCCAGCTCCGAAGCCCTCTGAAGTGCGCCCGAGGCTCACGTGTGAGTGTGTGTGTGTGTGTGCGCCTGTAATACAGTCCTCCCTGCCGGCACCTCTTCTCCCCAGCTTTCCCCACGGCTGGCTGCCTACGATTCCTCCCTCTGAGCTGAGAGAGTTAACCTAGCGGGCCAGGGCGGTCTGGGCTGGGGGCCGCCCCCTGGCCCCCCTCCAGCCCGGCTCCAGTTACAGCTGCCGGTTGGGGAGGGTAGGGGTGGGGTGGGGCGGGGAGGGGAGACGGCTGAGGGCAGCGCGGCCAGCTCTGGGCCAGGGGGTCCAAAGTGCTCGGCCCCAGGGCACAGCCGGACGTTTGGGGCCTTCTTTCGGCAGGGGACAGCCTGACTGGGGTGAGCGTCCCCTGCCCCTCCCCTCCAGGCCTCACCCCTGGCCTGGCTGCGCCGCCTATTTTGGGAACAGGAGTGGCTTCCCAGGCAGGCCAGACCCAAGAGGAAGGGAGTGTGGTTGGGACATTGGGGTTCTCCCAGGGGTGGAAGTGTGGGTGCAGCTCCTCCCTGCTCCTGCTGTGGCACGTGCACCCTGGCTGGGTGTGGGTTTTGGACACTCACGTGTGTAGGGTGTAGGTCGGGCTGCGTCATCGTTTGGGGGTGCAGAAGGCCCAGATAAGGAGTAACGTGTGCCTGGGTCTCCGCCCCATGGCCTGCTCCAACCAGAAGTTTAGGGAGTGGGCGTCGTCTCCATTCCAGCCCCACTGTGTGTGTGTGCGCGCGCGTGTGCGTGTGTGCGTGCGTTCCTGCCCCTGGCATCTGTCTTCTATCTCTCAGCCCCACTGGCCTGGGCCTCAGGCCACTCGCCTGGCGTTGTCCGTTCATGAAAGATGTCACCCAGAGGCAGGCAAAGGGGACGTTTTCCCTGTTCTCATCTCTTCCAGGAGAGGAGAAGGGGTGGCCTTTCCCACGGGGGAAGCCCATGGCAATGTGGCAGCCCAGCCTCACCCGGGCAGGGTTGTGCGTGACCCCCAAGAGGGGGGAGGAAGGCTGTTGCCATGGTGGCCTGTGCGAGGCAAATTCCTCCAGGGTGAAATGGGAGATATTTATACCCAGGGTCAGGCGAGGAGCGGGCCAGCGGCTGAGGGCAGGAGAGCTGGGATATTACGGACAGGGTGAGGCTGTGGTGTACGGGCAGGTGGGCCCTTGGGCATGTCCTGGCTGCCTCTTCCCTGGCAGTGTGTCTGTCTCTCCATCTGGGTGGGGCAAGTCATCCAGGGTAGGCATGGGGAATCTGGGGCCTGCTGTGGGGACGGCCCTGGCCTGCGGGAAGTCCCTGTGGACTGTGTGTGTGTCTCACCCCTGTCCTTGCTGCTCTGTGACCCCCATGGTGTGGGTTGTTTTCGTGATGCTGTGTCCTAGTGAAGCAGGAGGGTGCCTCTGTTTCTCACGGTGACCAACCTGGATGATGGACGCTTTTGAAATTAAGTCCCTGGACTGTCTCTGACTTAACAGAGACAGTCCCCTGAAGAACGTTCAGGCCCCAAAGGTGGGGGAATGAGGGTACAGGTTTCCTGACCCTTGTTGTCCCCCAGGACAATGGCATCTCTCAGCCACATCTTGGTTCTTTGTGTGGGTCTCCTCGCCATGGTCAACGCAGGTGAGTCCGGGGAAGGTAGCCCACTACCCACTTCAGCCCCAAGGGTGGCAAGGGTAGGGGAAACCCTGCAAGAGAAACAAGTTGGAGACTCCAATCTGAACTGAGTCAGTTGAGGCACCAGGAAATTGGGGTCTCACGTGGGGTTCCGTTACAGGCTGGTATCTGGGGGAGGGGAGAGGATGCCCCAGGTGTGGCAAAGGTGGAGGGTGGGATGGAGGCCTGTGAATGACGGAATCAGAGACAACCTGTAATGAGACGGAGAGCTGAGGAGTTAGGTGCCTGCTGCTCCACACAGGACAGTGCAGCGGGGCAGCTAGGACCCAGAGAGGGTAGGCAGCCTGCTCAGGGTCCAGCAGTCCCCAGACTCTCGGTCCAGGAATGTAAAACCCCCAAAAGCTCTCGTTGTGCCCCTCCTTGTCCAGGATCCCAGGAAGCATCCGACCCTGATTTCTTTCTCTCTTTCCAGAAGCTCCACAGGAACACGACCCATTCACCTATGGTGAGGGAGGGAGGGGCACCTTTCTTTGGGAGTTAGGGGGTGCTGGGCTGGGTTTGCCTGTCCTCTCCTCATTTCTCCCCTCCCCCCACCTCTCTCTGTTTCTGTCTCCATCTCTCTCTAGACTCTCAGTGTTTATGTCTCTGTCATTCTCATTCTCTCTCTTTCTCTTGATCTGGCTCTCCGACTCTTTCTGTCTTGATCTCCCTCTGTCTCTGTCTCTCTGTTGGTCTCTGTCTATTTCATCCCTCTCTGTATCTCTGAATCTTTCTCCTTTTACCTCTTAGTTTCTTATGGCTCATCCTCTGCTGCCACCTGCCTTTCTCCTCTCCCTGATCCTCACCATCATCCTTCCCTACTCCCTTGTCTCCTCCCTCCTCCTTGCCTTGCCCACCTCCTCCCCTCCCTTTTCTTTACATCCTCTCTTCTCCCTGATCCCCCTTCTCCCACATCTCTCCCTCCTCCTCTCATTGATTTCCTTTCCTCTTCCCCATCCTTCCTCCTTGCCCCTTCCTCCCCATTCTGTCCCTCTACTATCCTTCCTCCTCCCCTCCCTGCATTCACGCTCCTCCTTGCTGCCCACAGACTACCAATCCCTGCGGATCGGAGGCCTCATCATCGCCGGGATCCTTTTCATCCTGGGCATACTCATCATCTTGAGTGAGTACCCCTACCGAGACTCCTGCCGCGAATCTGCGGGTGTCTGTCCCAACCCCGTCCAGTCCCCGCTCCGCCTCCAACCCCGCCCCTATCAGAGCCCTTGGCCCCGCCCTTATTTCTGCCCCCCGGCCTCACGCCCTCGGCTCCGCCCCTGTTTATGCCCCTCCCCTATCGCAGCTCTAGGCCCCGCCCCTTCTACTCCGCCCTCGGCCCCGCCCCCGCTTCTATCACCGCCCCCGGGCCCGCCCCGTTTACGACCCCGCCCTCGGCCCCGCCCCTGTTTCTGCCGCTCCCCTTTCCCTGCCCTAGGCTCCGCCCTGCCCCTTCTACTCCTCCCTCGGGCCAGCCGCGTCTCTATTGCAGGCCCAGCACCCCCCTGTCCCTGCCCCACCCTTATCCCCCGCGCCGCTCCAGCCCCCGCGAGCGCGAGCTCTGGCTCGCTGTGCCGCGTAGAGCGTAATCTCAGCTCACTCCTCCCCACGCCCCCACCCACAGGCAGAAGATGCCGGTGCAAATTCAACCAGCAGCAGAGGTAAGAAGCCTCTCTGGGCTCTCACTCATCTACTCCCGCTCTGAAGGAGCACTGGGGGTGAGGCCGGAAGTCCACTAGATCCAGAGCCAGAGAGACCCCTCGGCAAATATGTATCAAGCACCTACTACGTGCCCAGCCCCAAGCCAGGCCTTGGGACCAAGCCACGAATTAACTGCCCTCCCTGCCTGGCTGAGCGTCCGGCCCAGTGGGGGCGGTGGCGATGGGCTCCAACAGACCCACAAATATAAAATCACGAAGTGCCGTAAGTGCTGTGAAAGAAAGAGCCGCGGCGAAATGAGATCACCTCACTTGGCGGCCCAGTTTAGCTCGGAGTCCTGTTTCTAGCTCTCTGATTCATCCTTAAATAAAAATGTAAAGCCCAGGCAATGTATGAATACCTTGTCGGTATTAAGATACTTGTAGATGTTATTATAAATAAAGGTAGTATTTATTGGGTGTGTCCCACGTGCAGGATGCTGTTTCATGATGTGTTATTTACCCCTCACACCATATCTATAAGGCAGGTGCTTTTATTAACCTCATTTTACAGATGAGGAAGCCAAGGCACAGGAAGGTGGTCACACGCCCCAAATCGCTCAACTGCAAGATGAAGGAAGGCTCTAGGTTTCTAACCTAGGCCGTCTCCAGGCAATCTGCCCTCAAGTCGCTTTGGCTATACCTCCTTTCCAAATTCTAGTTCCTTCTCCAGCACTCGGGGAGGTACTCTCTGTTACCGGCTTGGAGCGCCTCCTGCCAAACACTTAAACTGCTCCTGGGTGCACTGGATTTTCTGGCGGCCTGGAACCTGCTCCTCGCCCATCTCTGGGTCTCAGTACACAAGTCTGTGAAATGGGGGCCGCACTGGGGTTTCCCGGGTGAGAGCTGCCTCTCTCCTTTTCCATCCCCAATTCCTTCTGCATCTCCTTTCTCAGGACTGGGGAACCTGATGAAGAGGAGGGAACTTTCCGCAGCTCAATCCGCCGTGAGTTTGGGGAGACTTCGGGTGTTTGGGGATGCAAGCTGGTTCCAAGAACCCCTTTCCTGGTCCTCCGTGGGCGCGTGGAGCGGGGGGCTTGATTTGAAACCCGAGGTCGGGGAGTTGCCCTGCTGTGCTCCCACCTTCCAGAGGAGCTGGGGGGCCCCTCCTGCTATCCGAACTCTATGTGTTCCCCCTTAGGTCTGTCCACCCGCAGGCGGTAGAGACACCTGGTGCGATGGAAGCCAGCCAGGTCCTGCAGCTCTGACTAGGCTGGAGGGGGGAGGGGGGAGGAGGAGGGGGCGAAGGGCTGGGATAGGGGGCTTGGAGGGCTCTCCTGCCTCTTACCCTTTTCACCCACACAGCTTTCCCCTGGCACCTGACGCCTCCCACCCACCTTCCGCGCGCCCACCTCCATCTGGACTGTCCTCTTTCCCAGCCCTGCCCCCACAGACTCCCGTCTGCCGCTCAGATTTCCAATAAAACGTGCTTTTCTGCCTTGACAGAGCGGTGTGGATCTGTCAGTCCCTTCGCGCGGAAAGCAGGTTCCAGCTGCTGCAGCCGCGCCTTCACCGCCTCGGCATCCAGCCGACCCCTGCTCCGGCTTGGCATGGCGACCCCGACCCAGGTCACCACAAAGGGTGAGCGTCGCCTGTGGAGAGGGCGCAGGGGGGGCTCCGGGATCTTAGAGCTTAGGAGAGAGGATCTGGGGAGATTCCAGTACTGGAAGGGGAGGAGAATGGGGAAGGGGATGTCCCTTCCTACCATGGGCGGAGGCCCCTGCAGTGCACCCCTTGGCACCCCTCCAGGCCTCTTGGACACCTTCTCCCGGTGGTGTCGTTCCTGTGCGGGACCCGTGGTTGGAGAGCGGCAGTCCCGGGAGAAAGGATGCTCGGACCGGTAGCTATAGCAACCGGGTGGCTGGTCCAGCACAGCGGTGGTAGTGGACTCGAAGAGATGGGCTTCGAAGGTGGGAGCGGGTGGATCTGCAGCCACAGAGGTTCTCGCAGATTTCAGGAGGGTAAGGGGAGGGGGTCCATATGCCTCTTTTTTTTCTAGTGCTGGCACCTACGGTGGGTGTTTCCTGAAATCTCTGACAGGCAGGTTCAGTGGGAAGCAGGGAGAAAGAGGGAAAGATAGGAGCTGGAGGAAATGAGAGAGAGATGGAGAGAGACAGAGAGAGCAAGAGAGAGGGAGACCGAAAGGAATACAGAAAGAGACTGACAGAGCGCCTGAAAGAGATAGAGACTGAGAGATAGAGGGACTGAGGCAACTATGGAGAGGGAGGCATAAAGACACAGAGGGGGAGAGAGAGAGAGATGGCCCCACAGCGTGAGAGGGAAATGGAAAAGAGAAGGGGGGGTGGCCCAGGGTGGGGCCCGTACCACTGCAGTGAGCCCCCATGGGCAGGGATGGGTGTCAGGACCCTCCTTCCCAGCCCACGTTCGGGGTGTTGTCTGGTCCGAAAGGTGCACTTGGGTGTGCACACAGATGCCCCTCCCTACCTCCATCGCCCACACAGAGATTTACATTTCACACCACTAGCCCAATTATGCACCCCCGAAATACTGACCCCCCCCGACAGCCCCCTTTCTTGAGCCTGCTTCTGCAGAGGGGCAAGGGGAAGGATGCTTCCATGGTGGGGGAGAGGTGGGCAAGGGAGGGTCTCTTGCGCTGAGAGCAGGGCCAGAGGAGAGGCCAGCGGTGCTGAGGAACCTCTGGCAAGTGAAGGGAACCAAAATTCCACTAGGGGCAGGGCTGAGGCAGCAAGCCTGGCGGGGGCCTAGTGCTTCCTTTCGCGGAGGTGGTGGTTAGCAAGATCGATGGCAGCAGACGGGCAGAGGTGGGAGGACAGATGCCTCCACCTCCCCACACCCTTTCTCCAGTCACAGCAGGAGAGGGGACCACAGGTCTTGGGAAACCCCGGGGGAGGAAATGCATGTTGCCTGTTGCAAACCACTTAATGAAATTAATTAATGAATGAATGGATTGTTTTGGGGGTGGGGGATGGCTCCCGCATCCCCCCATCCCCCACCCCATCAGAGAGCAGGAGGGTGTGTTGGGGACAAACAGAAAGAAGATGCAGGAGCACAGCTGGGCCTGGGTCCCTATCCCTAAGAGGGACCCTCCGCTTGGCCAGAAGCCAGTCCTGCAGAGGCAACAACAGGAGGTACAAAGGGAGCAGAGGCAGTCAAGTTTGGCCCCAGAGTTAGAAACCCAACCCCCAAGTCCCACACAGGACCCTATCCAGCCTGGGGTACCCAGACCCATCAACTCTCTTCACCTCTCAAGATGCCCCAGTTGCCATAGTAACCACCTCCTTCCTGATGTCTCCTTGGCAACTGGCCAGGAGTGGTGCACATTCCTTCTCCTGCCTCCTGGCTCCACCCTTAGCTCAGCCTCGTCCTGAGGACCCAGATTACTGGGGCAGCAGAGACCAGAAGAGGAACTTCTGCGTGGAGCAAGGAGCACCCAGGGAGGAACCAAAGAGGACTCTGGGGCAGGCGCTCACCCACCGGGCTTCTGTGATGGTTTGGGGAGGCAGGATGTGTGGAAGCACAGGAGACAAAAGCAGGATAATTCAACTGCTCCACCTCTGATGCAGTCTCCCAGCAGCCTAGTAGGAGCTCATTCATTCATTCATCCATCCATTCATTCATTCTAGAAAACTTCTTGGAAAAACTTTATAAATGCCAGGATTAACAGTAGAGATGAATCCAATAAATTTACTCTCCATCTGGTGGGGGAGCTAAGACAGAGCACAGATGACTCTAAAATGTTTTCCCCATCTGATGCTTATGAGTACCACCTTCATGATTTTTGCCCTGTCCAAATCTTCCCCACACTGATATTTATTTAACATTTTTCCTTCAAAGAATTAACTTTTAAAAAACTTTGTTAGCTTTATTTTACACTGCCACCACAAATGGAAAATCAGGAATTTTTTTTTTTTTTGGTCTTACATTGAAGGCAAGTATTAAAATGATCTTAAACAGGTGACTTCACTTTTCTGAGCCTCAGCGTTCCTCTTTTGTGGAATGAGAATGAAGATAGCGCCTATATCAGAGAGCTGCTGTGAAGATAACTGTGTTAATATCTGTAAAGTGCTTAGAAGAGAGCCTGGCATGGACTCAGTGCTATCAAATGCTGCTTAGATAAATAAATAAAGGAGAAAAGCAAATAACGTCATAACAGTCTATTTAGATATTGTTGCCTGCTGAAGGCCCTGAACCCAAGGCCTGTTTTATCTTGGGAGATTAACAAGGGTTGGAAAGTGTAGAGTCACATCAGCTCCTATTTAAGACTTGCTTTTTGAAGATGGGACAGGGAACTGAGAAGGGTGAACTTACACACTGTGAGTCAGTGCTAATCAGGGTCTTGCCTGGGTGCCACCTGCATGAGTCAGTTTAAACTAGAGTATGCTGTTGGTAACAAAAAATCTCAGTGGCTTCTCACAGTGAAGGTAGATTTCTCATTTAGACTATATGGCCGCCACAGGTCAACTGGGGGGGGTCTCTACTCACCAAAGAAAACTGGAGAAGCCGCGATCTTGAACATTCATATCACCAGGCCAAAGGCAAAAGAGAGCTCTTGCGCGGGCACTTAAATGCTGCAGAGTTCATTGGCCTGAATTAGTCATATGTCCCCCTTCCCAACCTCAAGGTAGCCAACCTTCCTGAGCCTGGATAGGGGAAGAACATTAATGACAACATCTGGCATCTCCCTGGCACTCCTGGTACCCCACCCCCACCCCCACTCCCCTAGTGGTGCTTGCTTTGCAGAATTGTGCTCTAATCAAGACAGAGTGTACTAAAAGCTGTCAGAGGAATTAAGGAAGCGTCAGGATGGGTTTCTTGAATGGGAAGGATGTTCTGAGCTCTCCTGAAGGGGAATATAGTTTGAGACAGGGAGGTGGGAGTTGGGGAAAAGTAAATCCACAGACACACAGACACACACACACGTTTTATCCACATGTTAACATTCATGAAATCAGAGTGAGTCTTCCAATGGATGAGTATGTTTTATGTGGTAAAGCTACATACATATGCATGCATATACACACACACTGGGAAAGTTATTACAAAGTCAATTTTGAATCTTTAAATTGATGTCTGAGAAATAAGTAATATAGGATATATATATAATATAGTATGATATAATATAATATAAAATTTTGGAAATCTCTGCTCTGCTGGATTTGGTGTCAGGAGCAAGTGGATGAGAGCAGTAGCCACAGTGCCTGCCTTTTGGAGCTCTCAGATGGCTGAGAAGTTTCAGGGAGTGTTCAGGGGAAGCCGATACACTCAGCAGTCCACTCAGCAGTGGGATAGGAGTCTCAGCATCGTATGCAAACGGGAGTATATATGTGTATTTCAGGAAATGAGTCCATGCTTGCATTAGACCTCCATGGGGGGCTAGGACCAGGACCACCACGTATGGTTAGGTAGGTTGTACACTGTACAAGGGAAGGTATCGACCAATGGAATGAGTGGGGGCTGGAATCCAGCCTATGCTCCTCTCTTTAAGCTTTGTGTCTGGCCATGAGGCTACATCATCCAGAGCAGGAGATCTCATTATCTGATTTCCACACAGAAACCACTGGACCAGTGGCCCCATCAGGATCCTCAAAAATGTTAAGAAGCTCATTGTTGAAATCTTTTTCCCCCTCTCTTTCTTTCTCTGCCTTCTTGCCACAGTTCCTCAGGAACCTGACCCATTTTACTACGGTGAGTGGCAGATCCTGTGATGAGGGTACCCTGGGGCTGGATGGAGGGGTGGCTGGGTCACTGCTGAAGTGGCTTCAGCTTTGGCTACACGCTACGTGCTGGCCCACTGGCCATGTGACCATGTGGATATAATTCACATCAGCTGGGCTCATGGAGGGCCGAGTCAGACTTGGGGAGGGGGTACCCTCTATGGACCCTCTTTAGGCTTCACCAGCACTCGGGCTGGTGCACTGGGATCATCAGGGAAGCAAACAACTCTGACACCAGGCTGGCGGGATTTGAATCCTGGATTATCCACTCACTAGCTGTGTGGCCTTGAGCAAGAAACTTTGCCTCTCTGGGCCCTTCTGTAAATAAAGAATAGTAATGGTTCCTACCTATAAGGACTGTGGGAAAGAGTTACTCGGATGATATCATTAAATCTTCCCCACAGCACTGAAGCTCAAGAAATGACTCCAGGTCTAGCAGAACTGACCCCAGTTCCCCCTCTGTATACCCTCCTGCCCTCTCCCATTGCTCACTCATACCGCTTCTCCATACGCCAAGTTCTTTCCTGCCTCAGGGCCTTTGCACTTACTGTTCCCTCTGCCAGAATACTCTTCCTCTAGCTCTCCACACAGCTCCTTTTTCTCCTTCAGGCCTCAGATCAAATAATGACTGTCTACTAGGAGAAGCCCTCCTGACTCCCCAGCAAGAGGGGCTACACCCACATCTAGCCATGGTCACATGACTGAGGTTTTTGGTTTTCTTTTGTTTATCACAATATGAACGACAACTCCCTGAGGGCAGGGGCCTGGGCTGCTGCTGGTACGGAGTGGATGCTTTATAAATGTTTACTACAGCATACTAAAGAATAATTCTTATGAAGGAAAATAAAAGAAAGAATGAGATTAGGAGATGTTGAGGAGAGCATGGAAAATTCTAAATGAGACAGCCAGAGAATGTGTCACTAACATTTGAATAAAGCCCAGAAGTTGGTAAGGGAGGGATATTTGGGGGAGGAGCTTTCAGGCCGAGGGCCCAGCAAGTGCAAAAGCCCTGAGGTAGGACCATGCCTGATAGGCTCCAGGAACTGCAGGGAGACTGGTGTGCTTGGAGTAGGGGATGAGCTCTGAGAAGGCATAGGAAGGCATAGGAACTAGATGGTACAGGGCCTCATGGGCTGTGGGGAGGACTTTGGCTTTTCTTTGCAATGCAGTGGAAGTTGGAGGGGGTGGAGTGGTGCGCTCTGAACTCAGGAAGACCCTGATCAGACTCAGGTGTTAACAGGATCCCTATGGCTGGAGGGTTGAGTAGGGGGATGGGTGACAGAGAGACCACAGAGAAGGTTGTTTGCTGAAAAATATACATACATATATATATATATATATATATATATATATATGCAATAGAGGAAGGACAGATCTTTATCTATATCTATGGCCAAACAATCCAGAGAAGGGTAAGAGAAGGGTAAAGAGGAGAGGTTAAGGGGAGCGCCCAACGCCCAAGGCCATGCACTTGATCCTCACGTTGACCCACTGGAGGAGCCTGCAGCCTTGAACCCAGGCCAAGGCTCCAGGGGAGCTGAGGTGCTGCCCCCACTTTGATGTCCTCCGATATCTTCCCCAGACTATGATACCGTCCAGACCGTGGGCATGACTCTGGCTACCATATTGTTCCTGCTGGGCATCCTCTTCATCGTCAGTAAGTGTGACCCCTTCTCGGGCTCCAAAGCCCTGGGCACCTGCGGTTCCCCTGCTGACTTTTGTCCAGACCCTTATGTCCTGTCTCCTTGTTCTGTTCTGTCTCTGTCCTAACAGGCAAGAAGATGAAGTGCAGGAAGGCGGACTCCAGGTCTGAGAGGTCCGGCAGCAGCAGGGAGAGACGGGGAGGGGTGGGAGCGGCCTGGGGCGCAGGGGGGCTGCCAAACAAAAGGGCCCCCGGGGCCTGCCAGGTGTTTCCCAGAAAGCCTGCGCAAATGAGGCTGTTTATGCTTTTCTCTCTCATCTTTGCTTCCACAGCCCAACATGCAAATCCTGTAAGTCGGAGCTTCCCTCTTCAGGTGAGGGGTGTGAAAGGGTGTGGTTCTGGGAAGATGGGTGGGAGCAGGGAGGGGAGTCAGAGGGGAAACTGCACTGGATGTCCCTAAGAATGGGGCCACCAACGATGGAGCTGAGACCCTGCCGATCAAACATGTTAAAACATGAAGTTAGCGGGATGTGAAATGTCCTAAAGGGTCCTTGAAACTGCCCAGAAACAAGTACCTAAGCTCATAAAAGCAGGATGAACTAATTCCCCAGATGAGAAAGCCACAGCCTGTGGAGAGAGGGGTCCACATGGGAAAAGGATGTTGGCAGTCAGAATGAAGGCAGAGTTGAGCACTAGAGAAGGCAGGAAGATAGAATGTTTTCCAGACTTTAGTGTTCAGTTGGGAAGATCTAGGATGAAATGGCTGAGAAAAAGGGAGGAAGGAAGGAAGGAAGGCTTGTGAATAATTGTATCAAACGACAAAAAGAGAGACATACAGAATACAGGTTTTAAAAACTGATACCGGAGGGCTTCCCTGGTGGC
>NW_020185321.1:4771786-4771981 GCF_003031525.2 Neophocaena asiaeorientalis asiaeorientalis
GAGAGGCCACAACAGTGAGAGGCCTGCGTCCCGCAAAAAAAAAAAAATTGATATTGGAAAAGAGACAATAGAGGAGAGAATATGAGTGTGAGGCTGGAAAGATGGAAAGTATAGGATAAAGAGTGAAGAGAATGGGGGTGTAAGAGGAGGTGAAGGGTGCAGGAGGGGATAGAGGAAGAGGGGGAAGGAGTCCCT
>NW_020185321.1:4772191-4773607 GCF_003031525.2 Neophocaena asiaeorientalis asiaeorientalis
TCAGGTGGATAGATGTAGGATGTAGGAGGGGGGATAAGCATGTAGATGAAAGATTGTGACTCCTTGAGGGTGTTAATTTTAATTATGTAAAAATATCTCGACCTGTTTTTAGTGGAACTGTGTCCTTTCCAGGGACTTTTAAAAAATCAGAGATGGGAAACTCTGCCTCTTATAAAGTTTTTAGAACTAAAAAAAATGGGCCTTGGGGTACTCCATATTTGGAGGATTTGATGTGGAATTTCATGTGTTTAGTTTCATGTTTATTTAATGAGATTTAAGAACATTAATGGGTCACTTTGTGGATGATGGGGGGGTACGGTTGGCCTGGGTACCTGGCCACAGTCTAAGAATATGTACAGAATTCTCACCCATTCCACTTGAATGATGGGCCCAAGTGGGTGGGAGACATAGGAATTCCTGTTGTATCCAAATGTTCCAGAGATGGTGTGCTGGAAAGGAAGGAATGGGGGTATAGGAGGTACGTTGGGAGCATGGGAGAGGGATGGAGACGCCTTTTCTGGTGGGGGGACACCACAGAAAAGCCCAGGCTGGGCCAGGGGTCTTCGGCCTCATCACAGATGTGTTCCTCTCATGACAGTGTCCTGTGGGACAGGACAAAAGCCCCAAAGGTGTGCCTCTATGGACCAGATATTAGGATTCAGGGAGGCAAGACAACTTCCCAGGGCTAGCTCTAGGGTGACAGTCTGGAGATCTGACTTCCATGAAGGAGCCCTGGCAGTGTGTGGCGGGGGGCTGCCTCCACCCCTCTGCTGCCCACTGAAGCTCCATGGCTCTCTCTCTCTCTCTCTCACTCCTTCTCACCCCAGCCCCTGGAGGTGGCGGCGTGTAGACCAGCCCTGGGCACCTCCACTACTGTCCCTGCCTGATTGCGGGAGCCTGAGGACCGGGTGGAGGCCGTGGGGACCCCAGCCTTGCCCAGGGAGCGCTCCCCTGAATGAGCCGTCCCACCTACTCCAAGGCTGGAGCCGCTGCACCTCCCCAGGCCTTGGCAATTACGACCCCCCAAAGAGCCCGTCTGCATCCCAGACCCAGGGACTCAGGCCTCCAGCTCCTGGGGCCCCGGGAGTCCACCCTCAGCCCCCCACAATCCCTGTGTGCTACTCCCCGGCACCTCCCTGCTCCCCGCACCCTCAGCGTCTGTGTCTTGAGCTTAATAAATGTGCATTTGGTTTTTCCCCCTGTTCTGTCTGTGTGTTCTCATCTGTGGGGACCAAACCGGGGAGGGGACAAAGCTGAAGCTGGGGAGCTGTCTCCCCCATCCCCAGATTTTTCCCCTTCCTCTCCTTCCCCTCCCGCAGTGCCACAGTGGCCGCCTTCTCTCTCAGAGCCCCTCAAGCTTCCCTTCCTTCCCTCAGCGCCACCGCCCCAGCTGCCCCTTCCCTTCTCATACCCACC